>NC_135774.1:2477435-2527727 GCF_028453695.1 Augochlora pura | reverse complement strand
CGGCGGTGCGCGCGAAACCCGCAAAGAACGCGGCACCGGAAGCAGCCGTTTTAATATTTTCATCGTGCCGCGCGGCGTCTTTGATCCTTTAACCCTTGGCGCTCCGTTGGCTCCGCCACGGAGCCATTCGTCGTTTGCTCCGTAACTCCGTTGGCTCCGTTGCGGAGCCCGGCGTTGGCAATTGTTATCTGTAGTTGAAACGTGCACCAACTATTCTTTTTGGGAAATGGAGATATCAATAATTAATTCATACATCCTGTATGAAACTGTACAGCACAATAAAAATGAGAAAGCACTGACGCATTTAAAGTACAGGAGAATTTTAGTCGATCAAATCGTAGGAGATTTTCGTCAGGAGAGAACAACAGTTTTGAGCTACCTAAAGTTCAAATTGCTTCACGGGAAAGCAATTGAATCCTCGTCCAAAGTTCAAGTTCGAAAATGAGCCCCAGACGGCCTGATACCACCGATAGTTTGATTCAAAAAATCATAAAAAAATCCCAGACCGTTTCACGGGAATGTAGCTTCTGGCATCGTAAAGTAGACACTTTCAGCTTCAATTTAAGCACCCTGAAGTCCAAATTGTTCCACGGAAAGCGATTGAAAACTCGCCCAAAATCCAAAAATGAGCCCCAGACGTCCTAATAGGCCTGATTATTTGCTTCAAAAAATCATAAAAAAATCCCAGGCCGTTTCACGGTAATGTAGCTTCTGGAATCGTAAAATAGACACTTTCAGCTTCAATTTAAGTACCCTGAAGTCCAAATTGCTCCACGGGAAAGCGACTGAAAACTCGCCCAAAGTCCAAAAATGAGCCCCAGACGTCCTAATAGGCCTGATTATTTGCTTCAAAAAATCATAAAAAAATCCCAGGCCGTTTCACGGTAATGTAGCTTCTGGAATCGTAAAATAGACACTTTCAGTTTCAATTTAAGTACCCTGAAGTCCAAATTGCTCCACGGGAAAGCGACTGAAAACTCGCCCAAAGTCCAAAAATGAGCCCCAGACGTCCTAATAGGCCTGATTATTTGCTTCAAAAAATCATAAAAAAATCCCAGGACGTTTCACAGTAATATAGCTTCTGGCATCGTAAAGTAGATACTTTCAGCTTCAATTTAAGCTACCCAAAGTTCAAATTGCTCCACGGCAAAGTGATTGAAACATCAATTTCTGAAATCAGAATAAACGGAAAACTGCATATAATGGGGAAAAGTCCAAAGACGGACCTCTAGATTCTCCTTTCTCCCGCGTCTTATCCATCAGTACACGGTGCCCGGGCGCAAAATCGCGTTTGTCCGAGAGCCCTGGCAAGGGGCGTGAGCGTGAAAACTCGACGTCTGTTCGCGCCGAACTTCGCTCCCGATCGGCAACATCCACGATTCAATTCCGCGGAGATTTATGACGGCGACAGCGGCGCGCGCGCGCGCGAGCGTCCTTTTTCCGGCCGTCGGTTTTGCTCGCCCGATCGGCTCGAATCTCTCGCAAATTGCCAAAGGGGTCGGAAGAGATCGATGGCACCGACATCGCCGAAAGAACAACTGTGCGTCTCCATAAAAACCGGGCCGGGGAACGCGCCCGACGGATCCCGTTCGGCGACGAGGACGACCCCGTCGCGGGACGTCGGACGTCTCCGGGCTCCATTCGTTTCTCCGATCTCGCCGGGTTTTTTCGGCCAATCGGGCACCGAACTCTCGAACTTCGCCCGCAGACTGGCGGAGTCCTCCCGCTCGGAAATAACGCCGCGGTGGAAACTTACGAGTGTCCCCTTTGTAAGTTGCGACTTTTGCTATTGTTCCGCGGAAGACATTTTTCTCGATGCGCCCGAGTGACACGCCGTTTCTTCCGCGTTATACTTCCGACGAAGATCGAATTTATTTCACGTGTCTCTATATCTATTTAACGCTTTTAATTTGCTGCTGAGATTGATTTTTATTGCCATACATTACGACAATATAGTTTATTTGTTCGAATTGTACAATATTTACCGTGGTAATTATTCACTGTCTTGCCAAAGCAATTTCTGTTCCAAATTATGTTCTGTTCAAATTACTTCCGCAATTTCAGTTTCATTAATCAAGCCACATTGATATTTCATTGTGTAACAAATAAATACGTAAGTGGGATGTAACATCGCCGCTGATAATTATTGAATTTTCGATATTAATTTGTCATTCGTACGATCCGCGTCAATTTTTGAACGAAGCATTGAACACGACGATGATATTTATTTTAAATCAAAATAATATTCGAGTTTTTAGTATCCCCGTGCAATTTTTACGCAGCAGAAAAATCAAGTTCAAGTATTTGCAATCGAAGCTTTTGATTACGAATATGCGGCAGAGGTGGTGAAATGGTAGAGCGTCGAGCGCGGCGGAATTTTTAAATGGAAATTGAAAGCGAGAGTCGCGAGGGGTGATTTGTGGAAGTCGTGTGGAAACCAAGGGGTTTATCGTTGGGGGAAAGGCCGTCTTCCCACGATGAAAAATGGATCTCCATTTGCACGAGCGCGTCACGTGTCCGCCGTGTGTGGCACCCGAATACAAGAAATCCATTTTTCTCCCTGCGACTTTGGTCCTGCCATGTCGCGGATCAATCTAATTTTTCTCTATCAGCTGCCGGTCATCCGCCCCTATTTTTCTCCACCGACTCTTCGGGGATCGAACAAAGATTTCGAAGACGCGCGTGTTAATGCCTGATCGGTGCGGTTTAACCTGTCGTGAACGATCTCGTACGGATTTTCGAGCGTTTATTCGATCGTCCCTTCGTTTAACCCTTTGCATTAGGTGGAATTTTAATAAATAGGTTAAACACAGAATTATTGTACTGTTCATATAGTAATTATTATTATAAAGATCTAATTGGAATATCAAATGGTGAAAAGTGTAAAAATTGTTCTCATAACTGAGTATAATTTTAATAGATTATAATAACGTATAAAATATATATAACCTATAGAATATTAATTTTATATCTACTTTATTTCTTCTAAATTGAAATCAAATTTGGCTCACCTGTTATTAAAATATAAGAAAATAAATGAGAACGTGCGAAATTATTAAGAATTATTAAAAAATAGAACTAATTAACGTAGTCGTAAAAGAAATCATAGTGCTAGGGGTGTGAAACATATTCAGAGTATACCAAAGGCCCAAGTAAAATTCTCTATCGATTCAAAAATAATATAATTAAAAAATAATACCCCCGAAGACTTCTCACTTTTAATTTCCACGAATAAATAGTCCAAGGATAACATTTTCAATTCCCCTTTTCAAAAATCGCGAATCAACTTAAATATCTCAGAGGTTTATTAAGAGTGAAATTAAGATGTTCTCCTTAAAGATAACATTCTCGCTGCCGGTTCTCAACGATTACGAGCTAATTTCCTCGGCTAAATTAAAGCCGTGATTAAAGCCATAATTATAAATGCATAATTCAATTAAAGGCGCAATTAAATTAAAGACACGATGAAATTAAATCACGTCCGATCACGGTAGTTCGCCGACAGATAAAATTCCCCGGACAGATTTCCCCGTCGAATATATATAGATAATATTCCCACGATCTTCGATGCGCCAGAACTAATTCAATCGGCAGAGTTTCTCAACGGTAAACCCGTCGCGGATCTTTCCATCGCTCGGCGACATTTCCAACGGCTTGCTAATTGATACGGATCGGCCGAAAGCCTGCAGGTGATACCGAAAGTCGTAAGAAAAATCGCCGCGACTGTCCCCATGGGGTGAAGAGAATATCGTCGGCCGCCGTCGATTAACAACTAATTAGTACGAATTGCGAGAGGAGATCCACGGGGGTTGCTTAACCCTTTGCACTGTAACAACGAGCCAGAGTCGTGACAAGCATTTCGTATAAAGTTTTCATATAGTTTTCCAATAGGAACGGGTCGATGTTGAAATCACGAAAATTAAGAATCGGGTAAAATTCAAAATAAACGGTACCGAGCGGATGAGCGTGTCGCGAAATTCACGCGGACAGCAAAGGGTTAACGCGCGTTTTATCGCGAGTAGAAGTTCTTCACTCTGGGAAGAGTCGCGCGGCGAACGCAAGGCGACCGGACGGATCAGCGATAATTGCGGCGAGAATTGTGTTCCGTCGGCAATTAACGCGCGGCTCGAGATTTAATTGCGCGATTCGGTAATCCCTGACGGGATCACGGTATTACCGCGGGGGTGGGGGAAGTCGGGGTCCTACGCGTTCCGAACGTGTTACGTTTCCGGGAGGGGGTCCGCGGCCCGGGTGTCTCGAGGGCACAGTTATTTCGCCGGATCGTTCCTCGTTCGGCACGTTTCCCGGCGCGCCGAGCCGATCGCAGCTCGAGGAAGTGATAAAAATTACGCGGGCGGGAGGAGGGGGGGATGCAGCGGCGCCGCTCGAAAACCGCCGTCGCTCCAAAAGAGAAATCGCCGATGGCCGGCGGCAGAATTGGATCAACCCTTTCGGGGCACTATTAATCTGGCACAATAGGAGATACTCTCTCTCTCTCTGCCGTTTTTTCGTAGCAATTATTTTTTAACCTCCGCCCCGGGAGGGTGCGGCCGCCCCATCGATCCGGGGAACACGTTCGCTCCATGATTCCAATTTTCAGACAGCGGGCGCAGCCGGAAATTAATCAGAAATAAATTGTTTGGGGACGCGGTAGGCGCGTTTCAATGGCCGACGAATAATTGCCGTAGCGAGGACTGAAAATTGGCGATTTTTAAACGAACGTATTAATCGTTTTAAACCATTATCGACGCACGTACGCGATCCGATCGTTGCGGAATAATTTGCGAACGCGGTGATGAATCGGAAAGAAAGTTCTTCCGAGTCGCGAAAGATTGAATAATAATTTTCAGAATTTTTTTTGAACGGAGAAGAATTAACAGTGAATGTTTTTCAATGCGCTTGTTCCAATGGTTGAAGAACAATTTCCAAACTGCGACAATTTGCAATTTGTAAACGGCGACGCCGTACGCGTTAATAATTTAATGCTTGTGATCATTTATGCTTGTTACAGAATTGTTTGCGATCGGTGATGAAATGAATTAGCAATAAATAAATAGTTGACAGCGCGGTGAATGTTTCAGCGGTCCCGCGTCAAAATGGTACAGCGAGTGAATGGATAATTTTGTTTGATCGCGTTAATGATTTCAAACCGGCGACGAGACGCGCAGGTGTTTCTACAGACTCTCATTGTTGTGGAACGATTGCCGAACAGCAGAATTTTCGGACGGCGGAAAATCCACCGGCGATTTTATACGCGCGCGTTTATAATTCGGAACCGTTAACGGGACGTCGCAGATTCCGCCGGTCGCGAAATAATTCGAAAAAGCCGGCGACCCTGTAGATCACCGAGTAAACGATTGTATTAATTAGCCGTGAGGGGTTTGTTCCCCCGCGACTTTTAGCTCGCCGTTTTAAAACGAAGGGGATCGCTGCGGCGTGTAACAGTTCGTTCGAACGTGATTTCTATAAATTCCGGTGAAAAATTGCGCGTTTGCATAAACAGGGTCCCCGCGTAATCACTGTTTATAGACGTAATTTGTCCCGCGCGCCGGGACAATTCGCGAATTAGCGCGCGGAGAGCCGGAAGACCGGAAACGGCGTCGAGAGAAGGGGAGACCCGTGAAATACGATCCCGATGGATAATTGAAACGTATGAGGTATTTCGGCCGCGCGGCAAGAACGGGATAATCCGCGTGCCCGGTCATCAGATCAGAATTTATTCTTATTGGCGGACGAACGGCTCCGAATATAAACTGTTCCCCGGGGCCCGTCGTTCTATCGGCCCGGCCGGATAACGAATCGGCGCGTCATCGTTTAAATCCGAATTGTAGATTCCGCGTCCGTCCGGGAATGACGTTTGTCTTCGGCCGCCTCGTGAATTTATACGGTGCCGGCCGCGCGCCGTTATCTGGCCGCTCTCTCTCTCTCTCTCTCTCTCTCCCGCCCGTCGGATGCATTAACGATATATAAAACCCAATGAAACAAACGACGAGGAACGGCGACAGTTATCTTTTTCACCGGCGAAACCCGGCCCCGTCCTACTTTTCGCGTTCCCTTTCAAAAAAGCCGAACACACCCGCGCGGACCCGGAATTCGCGGAGGAGCGAAAAAATATAGGCGACCGGCAAAAACCGCGGGAAAACTCCGGCGCCGCCGGTAACTCAGAATTTCCACCGCGCCCGGGGATGTACGGGAACGAACTCGCCCCCCTACCCGTGCATCACCTCCGATTCGGACATTAATTAGGGTAGGGCGAAGGGGGTGGTATAAAAAGTCGTCGGTTTAAAAGCGCTAATTTTCGGACGCGCCGCAGTTCGCGGCAACGAATTTTTTCGGCGCCCGCTTTTTCTCGCGCTTCCGCCCCTCGTTAATGCACTCTCTCGCGCGAATTTATTGTCGGGACCGCGATCCTTTTCTTTCGCTCTTTCTTGCCCGCGTCTGCCGCGCGTAAACAGAACCGCTTTTCCTCGACGATAACCCCCCGCGATTTCCTCGCCCATTAGCGGAACGACGCTTCTCGACGATCGAACGATTTTCACGCGCGGCAATTTTTTATCAGGTCGTCAAGTACGAAACGGAGCAAAGTTCACGTTATTTATTTCAATTGCACGTGACCTAATCAGACGGCGTATTTTGGCACAATTTGTATTTCGGATATTCGGATAATATAATTATTATTCGAATCAAATAATTATTTATTAGAAACAGTTCGAACTTCATTCTCCCGTAAAATTATGTTCTCTACATTTTCATTCTACTCCCTGAAAAATTTCATTACCGTTGCCGGGATAATTACGGGTCGCTCTCTCCGCCGGAAAATGAGGAACATTGTGCTCTTAGCCGGCTAATCAAAGAGGCAACCGGCCAATTACGCGGCCAGTTTTCCACCGGCGGAAGAAACAATCGCCGGAAAGGATCGATTAATTTATACCCGCGACGACGGTGTCGGCGATAATTAATCTCGCGCGATTCGAGGCGGGAGGGAGCGATCGGGTCGATCAATTATCGTCGGGCGGCGGCGGTAATTTAAAAAGAAGCTGCGGAACCGATAAGCCGGCGGCTCGGAGAAACCGCGAGTCACCGACACCGACCTCTGCCCGCTGGCCATTGAATACGATTTTCCCGGTTCGCGAAACTTGTTCCGAAGAGCCGTCGCCGATACCGTGGAAATTACAGTTTCGCGCGGCGGGAATCTGAATGGCGGCCCGGCCGGTTGAAACGAAAAAGTAATTAGCGTTTATTTCGCGGCGTGGGAAAAGAAGTTGCTTGAAGCGCGGGAGGGAAATTAATTAGCAGACGGCGGGGCCGCGTCTTTGTCACCGGATAAATCAAACGTATACTCTGTCCGCGCGGATTCCGGCCTTTTGTTGGTGTAAAAGTGTTGAGCGTCGAGTGGTCGTTTACCCGGTCCGAGCGACGGTTTAACAAGAGAAAGAGAGAGAGAGAGAGAGAGAGAGGGAGAGCGATATTTCGCTGGGAGCCGATCCATCGATCACCGGCCTCGCCTAAGAACCGCCGGATCGACGAAGGGGGGGAAATCGAATTTGCAACATGTCGCGACCGATCGGTTTCACTGCGCCGAAAATATTTTCCCAAGGAATTATCGAATCGCTGGAACGTACGAACATTTTTTCCCTACCCCCGGATGTTTTCTCTTCATACACAAGAGCAATAATTGGATTCCATCGAGAAACACTGGCTGCCGAATTCGCTTTTTCGGCGCGAGCGTTTATCGGCTCTTTTTCACTCCCCTTCTCTCTCTCTCACTCTCTCTCTCCTTCTCTCTTTCTCTTTTTCGCCCCGGTCGGAGAGAGAGTGAATGTTTTACTTCTTCCGGGAAAGCCGGCTGGCTTTTTCCGCGTTTACTCTGCATTCAGCTGTCCGTAATCCCCGGCTCTCAGCTGTGCTCCCGGCCCCTCTCCACCGCGAGCGATATCGACGAATCAATTGCGTAGATCCGCGCGCCTATGCTGCCGCCCGTAAAACTTTCCCAAGTGCGTTAGAGAGTGCCGCTTCTCCGGTGGGTAGTTGAAGATGCAATCGCATCCGCGGGAAAGACGCGGCGGAACTTTAAGAACCGTCGAAACGATTATCGACCGTGGAAACGCGGGGACGATCCGCGGCCGGTCTTGAAACTTGGATCAGGTGGTCCGGCACGGTTTAAAGATTCATCGAGCTGGAAGGCTCGCCGCCGTCGAGGAACTTCAAACAGTCTGGTTATGAATATGTTTACGCGGGTTCTGGCTTCTTAACCCTTTGCGCTGGAGCGACGATTAAAAATTGATAGACTACGTTTCGTAATAATTTTTACAGTGTATTTATTTATATTTGAAAAAGAACGTTGGAAACGAGATACGCGTCTTAGATTTCAAGGTAAGATAAATTTGGTAGCGAAGGGTTGAGAACGACGAAACTAATTCGCGGACGATCGCAGGTCACGTAGTATATCATCTCGCGGAAAAATCGATGAGCTCCCATCGAGATCAAGGCTCGAGTTTCCCTGTCGGCGCGGCACTTTCCCGGCAAACAGTGTCGCGTCCCCTGAAACTCATCGTTTCGCGCTAATATCGGTTCGTTAAAATTCCATTTTGGCTGGGTAAATGTTTTGCCAGCCGGAATCCCCCCATCATCGAGATTTTAATTCGGAATTATACCCGGCAAACTCCGCCGCGTCGCGGCACCGAAGCAGAATCGAGCGAAATCGTACGTCGAAGGCGAAAGAAAATTGTGTCGCGGAACGTATTATGCTTATTCGCTTACCTGCGAGCACTCGACCGCCTTACGGCGGTCCCTTCCGGTGGGGGGCCCTCTCTATGGGGGCCCCAAGTAGTTGCACTTTTCGTTCACCAATATCCGGCGCTGTGACAGCTGGAAATGAAATCACCACCGTTAAAAAGGCCGTCGCGCGCTTCCCGGAACCACGAACGAGAACACGTGACTGTCGCCTCGGCGCAAAAATCGCGAAACCGTCCCAGAATGTGCCTGATTTTTATCGAAATTTATGACGGAATTTAGAAAACACTGATAACGTTATTCGCAATCCCGGGATAAAATAATTGTGCTTTGTTCGAGAGTTTTGGAGAGATTTCAGGAGATTCAGAGGGCCTTTGGTCGGACATTATTCATTATTTCAGTGCAAGGATCTAGAAAATAGCAACGATAAATAAATAATTCCTATTTTCGAATCGTCGATAATTTCTAAGGAAATTCAGACAGCCTATAGTCAGACACTATTAATTTCTCTTCTAATTTAGAATTCCAGGAAATATTACAAACGTCAATTAGAACCGAGATGAAAACTAATGATTGCAACTTCGATAGCTAAAAGGACTTAGTGGTCAGCCATAAATCATTTTCCTAATTTAAAGATCCAGAAAACATAGCAACGATAAATAATTCCCATTTTCGAAGCTTGGACGATTTTTAAGGAAATTGAGACAACCTATAGCCAGACATTATTAATTTCTCTTCAAGTTTAGGATTCCAGAAAATACAAACGTCAATTAGAACCAAGATGAAAAATAATTATCGCAACTTCGATAGCTCAAAAGACTTGGTCACCCATAAATCATTCTCCTAATTTAAAAATCCAGGAAATAATGGAAGCCTCAATTAGCAATGCGATGAAAAATAATGATACATTTTTGAGAGCCTCGAGGACTTCCGTGAAGATACAGACGGCCCGTAGTCAGACACAATTTATTTAACAAGGAAAAATAATTGGTAGCCTACGAAATTTCTGAGTGGATTTAGACGGTCCATGGTTAAACAACGAGTCGTACCGAACGATTCCGACTTTAAAAGAGACGTTTCCCAACTACGTAAACAAGGCTTGTCCAACGAAATTGCACAAATTGAAATTGCAGCAATAGAATTGCAGGCCCGGTCCGGGGGCTGTTCCACGGGATAAAAATAGTTGATTGGTACGCGGCAAATGTTCCAAAAGGATGCACTTAGGCGGTCGAAACGGCGGCGAAGACCCTCGAAGCGCCACGCGCGCGTTTGTCTTGGTCCAAATTGGATCGTAGAATTGGATTACACGGCTGTCTATTACCGGGTAATTCGGTTCGCGCGCGCGCCGCTGTTCATAAACTAATTAGATAGTTACGGTGTGTTATTCGACTTCGAAATTCCATGTTTCCTTAAGCGGCGGCGGCGGGACCGTTTATTTTCCGCGTTGGAAAATCCGGTCGGCCGCGCCGTTCTAACAATTTCCGAAGAATCCAGTCGCGTGAATTAACCCCGCGGAGAAAAAACAGCTCGCGGTTGCTCGCAGGCGGAGGGGGGGGGGAAAAGGGGACGGGGAGGGGGCACGGCTAACTTTCGCAGGTTGAAAGTTTGCAGCGCCGCCGCTCGAATCACTTTGCCGAGGGATTAGCAGTAATCCGCGAATCATCAATTTCCGCGGGGGAAAGAGCGGGAAGAATCGCCACGTGGGAGAGGGAATCTCCGTTCCCAGTTTCCCGGCTGCTTCGCGCCTTAATCGCCGTTAAACCCCGTCGATCTATCCCCTCTGTCCTCCGCCCAAGCCCGGAATGATCTACAGGCTGCCTCAGCGATTATGGCCGGCTTCTTCGCGAAAATCGAACGAAATTGACAATCGAAATCAGGAGAAGCTAATTCGAGCTTTAAGAAAATTCAAGCTTCTTTTATTAATGAAAAAAAATTACTCGTCTTTGTAATTACTTCTGCTAATATGTAGTTCTTGAGAAAATAAGAGACTCGTGCATTCAGATAATTGGCAATAGACCCAATTATCTATTTAACAAATATTTGAACTTAATGCTTGTTAAAATGATCGCTATTTGATTTTCTGTAATAATTCTCTAGAATACTTGATTCTCTATCTGAGATATTTTAGTGAGATGTTTTATGTAAAACAAGATCGACTTATAGGTTTTGGACAGGCCTCTATCCATGGTGCGAGTACTATTGGACCGCCCTCTATATTTTTAATCGGTTTCCCGAGTGGCAGCGGCGCGAGGCATCGGGGAACGATCTCCCAATTGAAATCACGAGAGCGGATCGATTCCGCCTCGCGAGATCTTCGGACATCGTCGGAAAAAGCCGTGGCCGGAATATGTTCGACGAAGAGAAGTCGAGAGACGTGAGATTTGAAGACGAGAGAGCTGAAATCGGGAAACGAGAAGAAGGAAGACGAGAGATGCGAGAAACGAGGATTCGAGTCGAGACACACAAATACAAGAATTAATTAAAAAGCAGTTTAGAAATCAGAGAACCAAAGACAGAAAAGTGAAAGTCGACAAATGGGACAGAAAAAAATTGAGAAATAAAAGAGCCGAAGAAATAAAAAGGAGGAAGTAAGGAAGCCGAAGACAAGAGATGAGAAAGAAGAACCGAAGAGCTGAGAAACTCGAAGACAAAAGATAAGAAAAAGTGGACAAATCAGAAAAATAAGGTCAACAAATCGGAAAGAGAAAGTCAAGAGGAAGAAGGAACAAAAAAGAGGAAGACTGAAAATAAGGGGAACGAAGTCGAGGGACGAGACAGAGGTGGTCGAGAGATGGGAAAGAGACGAGAGGCAAAGGGTGGCGTCGGGGGTGTCGCCGAGCAGGAAAAAGTCGTAGAATAGGGTTGCCGGTGTCGCGTCGCTTGATGAGGACGGTTTTCTCCGTTTCCGGGCGCCGCGACGCCGGTGGTCGCGTCGCAAAGAGAGAGAGAGAGAGAGAGAGAGAGAGAGAGAGAGAGCCCGTGGAAAAACTGTAGCGGGAACGAGGCGGGTAATTGGACACCGGCCGGCCATATTAGAGCACGGGAGAGACAGACGGAGATAGTGGGATCGAGGAACGGGCGACGTGAGAAAACGCGGAGGAGTGGAAGCAGCGGAGAGAAATAGATGAGAAACGGGAGACAGTGGCCCGATAGAGAGGGAGAGAAAGAGAGAGAGAGGGAGAGAGAGAGAGTTAGAGAAAGGTGGCGGGAGGGAAATCGAGGCGTCGGGAGAGGGAGAGAGTGACCCAGAGAGGGAGAGATGGGAGAAGCGGCGGTGGTGCGACACGAGGCGAGGAAGGAACGCGCGGTGTTTGAAGAAACGGAAAGGCGCGGAACGTCGGTGGAAACGTTCAAGATGGAAATAAAATGCTGGGGATCGTCCAAGTGGCGACGCGGCAGTCTCGATGAACGAATGAAAAATCGGGGGAACGTGGGAGACGTTGGGAAACGGTTTCGGAATGGGTGAATGCTTCGGGGACGTCAACGAATGTTGCGGGAACGTTGAGAGAATGACGCGAGGATTTCAGAAACATTTTAGAAGAATTCGGGAAGAATTTTAGACGCGTTTTGGGAACACGAAAGACGTTGGCCAAACGATTGAGAAAATCGGAGGGGGTGGTAGAATATTGTAACGAAACTTGCCAAGTGTAGAAAACGATCTCCCCGAAGAAAATGATTCAGAAGAAAAGAATTGAAAATGATTTTATTTTTTGAAGGTGGAAACATAATGGAACAATGATCAGAGAAACAGTAAAGCCCTCAAAGAAACCTAACAGATGAGAAAATATACCAGAAAATTGTGAAGGAATTTCAGAAACGCCGAAGACGTTAAAAGATCGGTTCTGCAATAGAATCTCGAAGAAATGTCGAATTTAAGAACGTTGAAGATCGGATAACGTATCGCGAACTTCGAAAAAGAAACAGCAGAAGCGGAGAAGATCATAAAAGATTTCTTTGGGAAGAGAATATTTCAGAAATGAGAGAACGCCGAACAATCGAAGAGGCGAACAATCGAGCGGATTCAAAAGAGCAGGGAACCCGGACGAAAAGTAAAAGCGGAGAAGGGATCGGCCGAACGGGCGTTCAATAAAAGTGGAAAGTATCGAATGGAGAGCGAAAGCGTTCTATAAATGTTGAAGAAACTGGGAGAGAGAGAGAGAGAGAGAGAGAGAGATTTAAAAGGAGAAGGAGAGTGGTAGGCGCTGGGTGGCAGAGCATTGTGCGCAGGAGAGGCAGCTGCCAAGCAGGATGAATCGTAATTAAGACGGACCCGGATTGGCGGAGAGGTATCCGAGACGATCGTGACGTTTGTCGAGGAAGAAGCGGCCGCGAGGAAATGGATGAGACGCGTCGGAAGAAGAAGCTTCGCCGATCGAGAATAAGCTCGGCGACAGGGCGGATGAGAGGACGAAGGACGCGGGGGAGGTTCGCTGGAAGAGGGTGAAAGAGGCGGCGTGGCCGCGAGAAGAAGGGGGACGGAAAATCTCGGCGGTGATGGAAAAACTGGTGGTCGGGTGTCTGAGATCCGCGGTAAAAAGTCTCGGAACGATTCTTTCCTCGGTGATTCCGTGGGAAGTCTCTGGAGGTCTCGAGTCTATTTCAAACTTCGGCTTTGGGGGAGGCTAGCGCCGCGGATGATCCGCCGAAACGGACTCCCTTCGGCGAAACGGCGAAGAAGGAAGAAGAAGAAGAAGAAGAAGATGAAGAAGACGAAGGCGAAGCTGTCGGGAGAGAAATCTTGCGGACAGTTTCGAAGAGCCGGTGGGTAAATAATAGCGGGCGAGTCCTTATTGTGCGGACGTTGCACGGTTGCGTGGACGCTGTGCAGGGAAGGGCCCAGAAATCGGACACAGCTTTCCATCGGCGTGACCATCGCTTTCCCTCCCATGGCCATTTCCACGCCAATGGCGCCCGCGAGCTTGCGCGAGCTTGCGAGAGCTGGCCGAGCAGCGTGTGCATCTCGTGTGCGCCGCTTTTAGTAACGGAGCGCACCGGTGCGCACCGGTGTGCATTATCTAACACTTAAAATTAGACCGGCGATGGCGACGGCGAAAAGAGAGATCCCGTTCTCTCGCTCCCTCTCCCTCACTCTCTCTCTGTCTCTCTTTCTCTCTCTCGTCCCGGTCGTATTCCAATAGTTTTCGACGTCCGTTTCTGTCTTCCTCGCGACAGAGTTCGCAGCGGGAGGGGATAAGCGGAAGCCTGAGTCGATGCTCGCGAACGATGGATCACTTGCACTGATAGATCACGTGATACGAATCTTATACGATCCCTCTCTCTCTCTCTCTCCCTTTATCTCTCTTTCGCTTTATTTTTCCGCCCTGTGCGGTCTGGTTTTTTAATCAAAAGTCCGGAGAAGAGAATGTGGAATAGGCACTTCGAAGGCGAAACTGGGACACCAAGAGCCGAAGAGGCGAGACACGGTACGCGCGAGCAATTCTTTTCCGCGGCACTTTCGCCCGTCAAACGATCCTTTTCCACGGCGTGACCGCGCGACGACGACGACAACGACGACGACGATCGATCCCGATCGATCGTGGATCGAGGCGCAAACGAGGTGCGACGAGCAAACCGGATTACGATATTACGAGACGCACCGCGTTCGTCCGGGCCGGCTGGCCGCCCGTCTCAGAGTGAATGTCTTATTAGTTATTTCTGGCCAGCTACTTCGTCGCCTCTCTGCCTCCTACTTCGTCTTTTCTTGATCCTCTGCCCGAGCTTCCGTCCCCACTCCCTCTCTCTCTTTCTCGCTTCCCTTGCCCGTCCTCCTCCTCTATCTGGCCCGAGTCTTGCTCCCGTTCCTCCCTTCGCCGGTCTTCAACGAGCCGCCGCCGCCGTCGTCGTCGTCGTCGACGACGTCCACGATCCCCGTGTACACGCCAATACCGGGAGTCCTCCGCGACGGAGTCTCTGCCCCCAGGATCGCTTTCCCGTGGATCACCGTCCTTGAACCCACGCGAACCGATCGTTTTCTGCGCCGATGCGCCCCGATACGCTCCCGACCACACCTGAGACCCTGGATCTCGCGCGTCGACCGGGAAACGAGGCAGGTTTATGGGGACACGATAGATACGCCGATGGAGAGCGCGGCTGGGGCTGGATCCGGCACCATCGACTCGGGATTAGGAGCTCGCCGATCATCCGGGAAACTCTTCTCCGAATATTTTCCGCGGATTTGCGGGGAGCGGCGCGAGAAAAAGCTGGAAGCTAGATTAGGTATATCGGAGTGGCTAGAAGTCTGATTGCTTCTTCTTCAATGCGAAATTAATTAGGATTACATATAATGGCTTGGTAAATCGTCATTAGAATTTTGGAGTATACGCAATGATTTAGGCTCCATAATAGAGGATTAATTAACATCGAGCACTATAGTAAAGTGCATACTCTGATACTCTTGATCCCGATTAGAATTTTGAGAACAGACAACGATCCACGGTACACCGAATCGTCTCTGGCATGGGGGATTAATTAGGTTCGAGTATTCCAGGGAAATTGATGGTCTCGAAAGAGGGACAGTGTTGGTTTGTTAGAATCCGATTACAGACCGCGATCTAGAGCCTACTTGGTTGTCTACGTAATAGAGGATTGATTAAGGCTGAGCACTCTCGTGAAATGCACAGTCTGAGAGGAGTCTTATTAGATCTTGATTATTCCCAACGCGAACCTCTACGATGAACTCGTCTAGAATCCGGTCGGACGCTGCCGCCGCTGCTCCATGCCCGTCCGTTCTTCCCTCGCAAACTTATTTTCCGCTCTGCCATTAATTTGTCGGCAACAAATTCTTCCTCGCCTCTCGCCGCGATTTACAGTCTACGTTTGCATATTCATCGAACGGCTAGATACAATCATTTCGGGCTGCTTTGCATGATCCCTCGGATTGACAATTACGCCGAGAAGTCCCGGAGGGATTAATTCTGAAGTATTTTCTCGAGCGGCGGTGTCGGCATCTGGAAGAGAGAAGATAATAAGAGAGAAAAAGATAGAGAGAGAGAGATGAGAGAGGATCTCACTGGTTCTAATTTAAAAGGATTTTTCCGAGAACGATTCTTGTCTCGACCATAAGCGAGTTAAGCGAGTTCATTTCTCGTTTAACGGTGGAAGGAACATCGAGGGTCGACAGGTGATAATTCCGGCCTCTCGTTCGAGTATCTCATTAGTGGCTCGGCAGGCACGTCAGAATCAAGGGTTTTTCTCGGGCGTTGTCGAAAGTTCGATCGCGGTCCTTCGGTTCACTGATTACCGGCGCGGCGGGAGAGAGAGAGATTCGTTTAAGTCGGGCCAAACGCGATGGGAACACGCCGCGCGCCCGGAGAACGGGCACTCGAGAGGGCGAAACCCGCGGGAACCTCTGCGAGCACAGTCGATTAGCTCGGGAAACATCGGCGGGGAGTGCTTTTTTTCCTGGGGAAGTTTCGGTAACGAAGAGGGGCCGACAGACGCGCGAACCCGAATAACGAAGCGGAATTCTTTTTACGGGAACGTTTAAATTAATCTCGCGTTCGAGTTCGTTAATTTTCGGGGGCCGGGGCCGGATCGTTTCTTCCGCCGCATATTGATCACCGTTTAATCGCGTTTCGAGCTTGTTAAAACCGGCCAATAAAATCTCGTCGGCGAGTCGGACCTGGCGACGTGGCCGATCCATAAATTCCACTCGTTAACTGCACGCTAATTGTTGTCTTCCTGGACTTGACGAAAAATTAGGGCCACTGTCCGAGAGGAGATTCTCCTCGACTTGGTTACAATTATCCAGCCAATACAGAGCTTTAATTACATTAATTAATTAGGAGTGAATTAAATCATTACCGAGTTATAATCCTCTCTGTAATTCCTGAACACCCGTCCAAGCTATTTTTAAACTGAATAACTTTTCGCAATATCGGCCGAACGAATTGAAATATTTTTTCAAGCCATCCGAAAAGTGCATTCTTCCAATTTCGCGCGCGTATTTGGACAAAAAGGTCGGAGAACGTGATTTTTTATTTTTTCCCCGTCATTCCGCTCCATCGACAGTTTCACAAATATGTTTTAATACGCTGTCCCAGTTCGAATTTTAAACGGCGTTTACGCGTTCGTTTGTCGAGGACCGTGGATACGGAACGCGTTGGATTAACAACGAGTTCGGCTGTCGAAGCTGCGGATTACTCGAAAGCCGAGAAATCTAATTGCACTTTGGATGCCGGAGTATCGAGGAGAACGTTTCGCCTCGCCTTAATGAGTTTTTTTTGCGAAGCACCGCGTGCGAGAGGCGGCGCGAATCGCTAAACCGTGTAATCTATTGCCATCAACGAAGAAAGAGCTTAAAGATGACAAAGTGGGTACTTGGTAGTTGTGACTTATATTACCATCCATAGATGGTACTAACGACCCCTTATATCCCCGGCTACGGCCTCTCTTATCTGTTCAAAACTCCCCGGTAATAAATGACGGAGCACCATGGAGAAACTTTCGCAATAGAATGTGCCGGGACCGCGTTCCACCTGGCGAAACGACTATTTTAACAATTTGGAGACGCGTACGGGCTGCCGAAACGCGCGAAAACACCGAAATAGAAATTATTAGAATGTTGCATGATCGCTGCCGGATGCAGAATTTGGCCGCGTGCTCGGGCATTGGGAAAGAGATCCGCCGGTGTGGCGAAATTCGATCCCGTGCTAAGTGAAAATATTTTATTGTGCGCGCCTGCTAGGTTGAAAGTGGTCTCGCAGATGTTCTCGCCGGGATAAATGTTTCTTTAAGGTAATTAACCGTACGAATTCCTTTTAGTCGAATATTCGGTTCCAATTGTTTTTGGCTGGTTATTCTATCCAATTGTTCGGATCGATGTAATAGAATTCTTTAATAATAAGCATGAGTGCTACCAGCTCTTTTTTTTGCTGTAGAAATTAAAGGTCTTAAAATTATATATCAATTTATGATGAAATAAGAATTTAATTATTCATTTCTGACTACTAGAATTTATATATAGACTTGCCAAATGATTTATCAAATATTTTACTGCTCAAGAAAATTATAGCGTAGATATATTTTAGCCGGAATTAGCCAACTTTGAGTGACGATAGAATCTCTAAAAATCATCGTAGATTCGCGAATCTTTTTTTAAATTAAAGCTTGAAATCTCTACTTTAAAACACTATTTCTGGATTTTAAATTCGCTACATCCTCATCTCTCTAACTCTCTAAATACAGAGCCATGTTTTCCACACCAAAATACCCAACTTTGATAAAATGTACGAGCGTTAAAAAATTTTTTTCAGAGATGCCATTTACGGTATAATGAAGTATGATCCTTCCCCTTTAATATAAAAAAAGTGAAACCTAGCTACGATTTTTTCTCGCAGAATTACAGTACTTCAAAGTGAACAGTACAATGCACCAAAGACAATAATAAAATAACCCTTTATTGGACTAATTCAAAAAATTGATACGAACGAAATAAATGGACGAACTATGAAAGGATACTTTATATTGCATCATTTTCATTGAAATCGTACGAATTCAAGCCGTACGAATTCCTGCCGCGAATTACTGTTCGAATAAAATCTTGTTCGAACGGATTCAAATTCGAATAAAATTGTCCTCGTCAGTCTTTGTCTTTTATCCGTCATCGGAATAGAATGTCGTCCCCCTCTGGAACTCGGTAAACCCGGAGTTAAATCAGCCTCGGGAATTCTGACGGATGCATCGTCGATCAAAGTGTCATGAGTTCGTCGCAGTAAGAACGATCGAAGGCGTGCGCTCTCTTTTAGAAAGAAGAAGACGAAGAAACCCACCGAATCGATTTGCATCGATTCGTTTCGTGTCCGCGCGGAAAATGTCGGTAATCCGTGAGATTAGGCGACTTACGTAACGCCGCGGGGGCGCGCGTGTGTGTGTGTCGACCGGTATTTTTATTTTCGCGGTCACCGGTGAAATATCGACTGGCTGCTCTTGACTTTGTTTCGAAGCGGACGCGGGGGCGATCCGTCTTCCGGTCCGATACAATATCGCAGGCTCGCGTTGTCCGCAGCGTTCGAGCGGCCGGCGGTACAGTTTGCGGTTCTCGCTTGAAACGGCGGCCGGCGAAATGACAGATTCATAATTAAATGTTGAATTATTGTCGGGTTCGAGCGCCGCCGTCGCCGCCGCCGCCGCGCCATTAGTCCGAATTGTCACGAAATTCTGTTCGGCGTCCGATTCGGTGACGCCCGGTTAAATAACAACCCCCGGGGAATTAGAAACGCGTTTCTATTCATCGGTCGGAACGGAACGCGACGCGTAATAGCCGTCCGGTGCGGAATTTCCGCGGCGACGTTTCGAAAGCGGCCGCGACGAAGCGCGATGCCCGAGCGTGTAATCGGCACGAGCCGCGTGAAAAAGCTCCGGTAGACCGTTTTAGGCAGCCTGACTCACCGCCGGCTATTTATAGCGCGGATAGTTACGCGACCAACGGTACTGTGTTATGATTCCAAAATAAAGCAGTCGAACGCTTCTTCCCTACGCAACAATGATACATCGCGGGATAAATAAGCTCGCATTCTTTCGCGATTGCTCATACTATCCGACCGCGCGCGTCCTCGATCATCCGAACCTACCCGTCTCGATTCTTTGCTGCCGCCCGAGCACGATCTACAGGTGAGCAAATTCCGAATGAATTGATACAGATGCAACGCCATTTATTCTGTAAGTCGGGCGAGACTTTTAATCACGCGTTGCCACTAAGACGCTGTTCTATTATTGGAACGTTCGCGTGCGCTTCGTAGGCGAACAATTTAGGCATACGATGGTCCATACACGACGCTATTTATTGCACAGGTCAGTGAGGATTTGATCTAGCAGTGGAACTAAGAGATTGTTCTATTATTGGAAGCTCTTCGACTGTGATTCGTAGGCGAGGAATTTCATCTCAAAATTATCTGTATCTAACGCAATTTTTTATTTTTAATTGGTCGGTTTTAATCTTAATAAAAAAGTTGTTGATAATGAATTATGTGAATCTTCTGATAATAAATTATGGAAACACCGTGGGTTAGAAAATAATTTCGGATCTTTTATCGAATAGTTCGAGTGCAAGGTATCGAGTTTCAGCCGGACCACGGCCATTTCACTTAAATTGCATTTATCCGTCGAACAGGAAAGCGTATTAAAGACGCGGAACAGTGTCGATGAAACGACGTTGTCCTCTGTTGTGTGTCCGGCGATCCGAGAATTATTTCTGGCAGTTATCGGGACTTCAAAAGCCACGGGCGAAACCGTATAACATTGATCTTGGCATTAGCAGCGTTGCCTGGGACATCTCTTTGACTCCCTCGAGAAGGTTCTCAAACGATATCGAAAAACGTAGTTCGTTAACTCGCGACGGAAGAAGCCCCCGAGAAGCTATTAATTAAGAGCGCGGCCGCGACCGGAGGGGGAGGGGCGAGCGTCGCAAGAAGATATCCGTGGCGGAGCGCTTTTGATCGACGGCGATAATGATTCTCTGAAAAGTTAATGTTTACGCGAGATGTTTAATCCGCGGCCCGCTTGATACCGGGCGCTCGTGGAAAGTTTCATCCGCCCCTCGAAATCATTTTCCCCCCGGCCACTTAACGGGATTACTGGCGCAATTTCGCGATCAACTTCCCCGTCTAGATCGCTTATTAATCGTTTCGCGCGGGCGCGATCAAATAAACGAACGCCCGCACGCCTCGAACCAGCGGCGACGCTGGTCTCAACTCGCATAAAAAAAACCGCGGCCGGTTCTTCTTTCCTCGATCGATCGATCCGTGAAATCTGGCTCGCGATACGCGATCGACGGTCTCTCTCTCTCTCTCTCTCTCTTGGCCAGCCGCGATCGGTCCTCTTCGGTGACCGAGCCCTTTTTTCGCGGTCCACCAGCGACAGATCGAAACGGATAAATCAAACGCGAGCTCGCGCGTTAGAATTTGCGCGCCGGGGATAATTTATACGGCGCGCTGTCCCGGGGTCGGTGAGAAATTCCCGGCGAAGTGACATTCGATTTATCATCGACGGGAATTTATTCGCGCGCTCGGCCCGCCGTTACAACGGCGCCTCTTTCTCTCTCCCTCTCTCTTTCTCTCGATACAGCTCCTTCCCAGCATGATCGAGCTCGCGCGTTTCGAATCGCGGCAATCTTACCGGGGAGATTGTATGGCTCTCGTGGTCACCGATTTCATTGACACTGCGCGACACACCGACCGCGCAACGTTTTATTCAAATGCAGATCGGTGACGGGGAATAACCAATCAAAATTTTATCCGACGCCGCCGGATGAATGTCCGGCGTCGTATGAAAAGTCATCTAGATGGAAATTTTGGCCGAATAAGATTTTATTCGAATAAGATAGAGAACGAGGAATTGGTCGAACGAATAGAATAATTTCCGAGGATTTGGTCTGGTTAAGAAACGATGGCATCTTTGGAAGATACTCTTTAGTACCGTGAAGATTTATTAAACTAATATTAAACTACTATATAGATATATTATTAAACTAGATACGAAGATATAACCACCGAATTAACCCTTTGCGGTCGACACTAAGGCGCCGTTAAAAATGATCACGTTTCAAAATAATTTTTATCACATTCATTTATATTTAGAAAATTGTTAAGAACTGTTAAGTGTTGCGCGAGTCGCAAAATGCAATTCTATAATATATAAAATGGCAAGTCTAAACAAATATCTTGGATTTCCATTTAGATCGGCTCCGGCCGCAAAGGGTTAAAAAGACAGCGACAAAAGTAGACGGAAGAGCCATCGAAAGATGGAGATAACAACATCGGTCTACCGGCGGTCTTTAGAACGACAGCGCGTGCACTCGCTTCGGCAGATTATGTGAAGAAGCTCTCCCCGGATGCTCGCCGAAATCCGCGGAAAACACTTTAGCCAGTTTCTTCTCGAGATCGATCGTGGACGATTACATCGGTAAGCCGGGGCCGTTCCTTTTTTTGTCAGCGAATTCACGGTCGGCGCGCGAGCTTTATCGTCTCCCGTCGATTCGTTCGATCGTTGGCCGGGTGAGACAGCGAGCCAGGTTCCTCCGCCGGAACCGCCCACGTACCTTCGTTTCAGCAAATTTACTTGCGATTTTGTTCGCCGGGAGGCGGACGGCGGGTAAATACGTTTACGAGTTTCATTGGCACGGAGCGGCCGAGGAGACGCGATCGAAGGTCCTCGCGGGTCTGAGACAGGAGCAAAAAGGGACGAGGGTCCGGTAGAAGGGAAGCTCGTGGACCGATATGCAATTAGGAATCTCGAAGTTGCTCGCTGAATTCTCGGCAATTGTGCTTCTTCGAACTTGAAAGCTGTACAAGCTCGAAGTTGAAAGCTGTACGAGCTCGAAGTTCCATGATCGAAGGAAACATGCTAGAATGATAAAAATGCGTTTCAGCTTGAGGATAAAAAATTATTGAAAAGAGTTCAAACGAAAATTCCAAGGTATCCGACCGCGTCCGTTTTATGCGCCGCAATAAACGTGTCTGGCCATGGTCGCCCCGTTCTACTTGTTGCTAGGTCGGCACCAGCTCTCGTCGGAATAATTTTTAACGCGCTCGTAAATCTAGTTTCACTTCGGGACCAGGATTAACGTTAAAATCGTGATTAACTTTCTATGATTTCAGTTCTGTTAACGACCAGAACAGATTCCCATTTCGCGAAGCCAACGATAATTAATCCTCGGAATTCGCCGAATATGTAAACGTTTATTTCGTCCAATACATTTTATATTCAATTTTATAATTCGTAAATAGATAATCTAAAAGATTAAACAAATTCAACATTGCTCAATTGATACAGCAAAGTTAATTAAATCAAAAAGTAAAATAAACTACAATCCTATTATATATCCTAACTTTTATGATAAAAATGAAATTCAAAGCTTATTTTTGTCCGTCGAGGACGTCTCCGATCCTCATCGAGTGCTCAATAGAGTCGCGACTCCGTTCGCCTTTCCCAGGCAAGGGTGCAAACGCCGTGAAAGGCTGGCAGGTAAGTCGCCCTCGAAGGATCGCCATCAATTTCCATTCCCGCCGTATTTTCGACGCGATCCATTTTCGGGGCGCGCTGCGTGCCGATCCATCATTGTCCGAAACAAGAAATTCGCCGGGTGACTTATCGCGGCTGTTTCGAGGCAGGACATCGATGCTCCCCGGGAATGGACATTGTACGGAATGCCACGCTGTTTGTTTCGCGTAAATGGTCCCCGGGGTGGAGGAGGGGCCGAGACAAAGGGCGCCCGGATCAACAAGCCGCGTTTACACGGACGGATCCCGTTGCGGAGACGGCTCGCCGCTGTTCCGGCCGCTGAATGATTGTTCCTTCCCGCGTCCCACCGTGTATTTACATGCGCGCGTTTTAATTAGGCGAGACGACAGGTGGCACAGACGTCGGAAGAAATGATTCGACAACGTTCGTGGAAATTCGGGAAAAGTTTCGCGGGAGATGGGAATTTAATTTGCGTCGCGGCCCGTTTTCGAAAACGACACTCCATGAATATCGAATCGTTATCGCGAAAAAAAATCATGAATAATCCGGGCCGCCGATGGGAAAAGTTCGCGTGAAATGCGCGCGCGCGCGCGCGAACGAGGCAATGATTTTTAATTATATTAATAAACTTTCGCTGGCGGGGGCCCGCGGGATTATGAAATTCTGCGTTTCGCAATTTGGGTCGGCGTTTGTTTCACCCCCCCCCCCCCCCTTAATCCCCATTGGGGTTTCGAAAAACTCGTCCCTTTTTTTTGCGCGCGCAAGAAAATTCGTCGCCGCGGAATAGTTTCGAGAGGAATTTCCGGTTGCTATGCGAGAGAGAGAGAGAGAGAGAGAGAGAGAGAGAGAGAGAGAGAGAGAGAGGTAGGCGCGTTACAATTCGATGATTCGTTCTCGGTGAAAAGCGGGACCGCGAGTTTCGGATTATTTGCGGATTAAGGCGGGTCCGTATTTCGAGAATTTCGGGGGCGTCGGGCGAGCCGGCGACAGGATTAATAACCAGGCTAATTTCCGGGCCGAATCGAACCGCGCGACGTAGTTGTAATCGCCGGGAGAGGGGAAACACGCCGGAAAAGTTAATTATTCCCGTTTGTGTTCGCCGACGCCGCCACGAATATCTTTCGCCGAACTCCTCGAGTTTCGTTCGTCAAACACCGGCAACCTTTTAACCCCTTGAATTATAACAACGAGTCGAACTCGTGACAAAGATTCTGCGCAAGCTCTACTAGATATGAATATTATTAATTTCTTCGAAATCAAAATGGATATTATTAATTTTGTTTTTAAATCGAAATGGAAATTAATTCTTCTATTATCAATATTTAAAAACGGCAGTAAATAAAAATTATACAAGAAAAAAATTTATCTGGCCCTATTAAGGACAAATAAGTCGATTATTGAGAATTGATGATTACGATTATTAAAAAGAGCTGACAAATCTATTTTAATTAAATTTAATCTCCAAATAATCAACTATACATTAACATACTTCCATGAGATCTATATATTATAATACATAGTAGTGTATTACATTAGTTAAAATAGAAGACCATGCTCCGATTATTAACACATAAATCACAATGCGTAATTGAACAAATAAATGTAAAAAAATGACTTGGATTTGGGCGACGATTTTAGCGAAATTCGCCTCAGCGCGGCCGAATCGTCACGGCCCTGGCTGCTATTTTTGCTGTCGTCCGCGCGATATTTATAACAACAGACTTATTTCACCGTCGACACGACTTCTATCTGTCGCCGGAGGCTCAAACCTGGCGACTCGCGCTGGAAAACCTCGATCGTCCATTTTCTAGAATCCTATAATCCGAAAAATTATCCTCTATTTCCATAACATTTCAATAAATCAGTTCTCTTTTGCGTGATCTAATAATTCCCGGATTTAATTGGCTTAAGCGTTTCATTCTCGTCCATCGAATAGTTTATTTAAATACTGGCGAAGAACTCTCGCCGCGTTTCTTAACAGAATTTTAAACATTCGCTTCCGAAAACGAACGTCCCCGGCTTTCTTCGACTTTCCCGTCGATGTTCGTTCGCGGAACGAAGGTGCAAATTCGACAACATTACGGTCAAGCGATTTTTCGAACGCTTCGCGACACCGTCCCATTGTCTACCATTCATTTCCGGGCACGCGCCGTAAATTCGACAGCATTAAACGAACAATTACGAGACTCCTCGGACGCGTTCCGCGGTCTTTGATCGCCGCCATTCGTTTGTAAAATCCCTCCATAAATTCGATAACATCGAACGAACAATTCAGACGTTTCTCGCGCTCTTCTTACAGCCATCACCGACACTCATTCATTCGCGGAATCGTGGCAGAAATTCGATAATATCAAATAAACATTTCTCGCTTTCTCGAAACTTTGATGGCAATCCGCTCGTTCGCGGTATCATCGTATAAATTCTATAGCGGCAAATAAACAATTCAGAAATTTTTCCCACGATTTCTGCGAATCCGTGTCTCCGTGTCTCCGTTAATTCGCGGACCAGCGGCATAAAACCCATAACGTTAAATGGAGAGTTAAGAGATTACACGCGCCCGTCGTTCCGCGATCGTTCCAAGCAGCACGCGTGGCGCGTCGCGATGACGAGCGTCAGATCGCCGGTCACTGTTTCCCAGCGATTTGATTGGCGATTCGGGAGGGAGGGGCGCGGTATCGGAGCCTGTCGACACAGATGTGCCGGATCCGGCGAATTTAAGACAGGGTTGTACGAGCGGAAAGATCGATAAATACCGCAAATCGCTTCGAACATTAGGCAAGCTTTCCGGTACCGCGCGTTCCCATTATGCGGCCGATCACGATCATCCGCGGCTTCATTACGCGGTTATTGATACCGTTGGTCATTTATCTCGCGACTTACGGGTCCCCTCTAATCGTTAATAACATCGGGACTTAATTATCCGGCCATCACGAATTGGCAGACTAATAATCATCAATCTAGCGGTGTGTACGTGCGCCGGCGAACTTCGGCCCCGTCCCGTCCCCGTAATATCGTCGATCGAACGAGTTATAAATCCGGCCCACGGAGCCGAAAGTAATCGTCTAATCACGCCGGACTAATTACACCGTTGTTAATAGCCTCGCCGAACGGTGGACAGCCGTTTAATAGCCGATCCGCTGTATTTTTCGCTTCCGTGTTCCAGGAGGGGGAAGCGGAGCTGCTGCCGCGCGAAGCGGAGGAGATCAAGACCATCGATATTCCACTGTGAGTTTAATCATTTAATATCGTAGTTAATTTTAATCGTAGTTAAATTTATTACTAAATTTTCAATCGTCGAGAATCGCATAAAAATGTTGAGAATTCTTTCTGAGAAACATTTCAGCTTCTCTTACAAATATTTTCTCGGCGAGCACGCTGCCGCGGAGGCATGCGGGTTTAGTTTTGGTTTGTTATGCGATCGCCTGGAACACGCTATTTTCAGAGGATTACAAATAAGTGTGTTTTTGCTGTCGACTTGAAATAAGAACGGTATTTACGCTGTGTAAACGAAAATAACTCCGACGGTATGAATGATCTTCGAATTGAAGCGAAACGCAGAGACGCTGAATTCTATTTTTAATAAATAAAAAGAAGCCTGGAACCACTTTTTCCTACGAATTTTTCAAACATTTTCTGCGATACGATATTGTTGATAGAATTTCACAGGACACCCTGTAGATCGGGAATAAGCGAGGAACAAGCAGAGCGAAGCCTACGGTGGCGAAGTCGAAGCAAGTTCGCGTGCAAAGTCGCAAGTTAAATGCATCGACGAAGTCACTTAGGCGAACGCGCTTCGTTGTGTAGCGGGGAGCAGGAGGCCTGCGCTACAAGCTCCGGGATCGAACGGTTTCGCTCCCCTAACCGCGCGGCTACGGTATCGTTTATTTGCACGGGGCGCGCGGAGTTATCGCGTAAATCGACCGTCCGCTCGGAAAGCTCGCCGCGGTTTTCGAAATCGACTCGTGAAAAAACGTACGGCGCCGGAAACGCCGGACCGCGTCGCTCTGGACCCGTTCTCGAAATAGTTTCATGATCGTCCGGATCCGTAATTTTAGTCCAACGTGTAGGTTGGTGTGACGCAACCCGGCCTGGCCATTAGGAAATTCCGATTTTTCGCAGTTTTCCTCGAGCTGCAATTTTCCCGCAGCCTTTCGAGTCGTCGTCACGTCGTCGTCGTCGAGGAAAACTGGATCGCTATCCGTGGTATACGAACTCGTAGTTTTATTTGCGAATTCGGAGCAAGCGGGAGCAAACATTTAGAGGCGAGGGATATTTTTTAAATTTTTTGGGATTTCTCTACGGTCTTTGCCAAACATTTTACCGCTGTCATTTGAGTGTAATTGATTGAAACAAGTTTAAAGATAAGTTTACAGGACACTTGTCACTAATGACGGGTCGCTGAGTTTTTGATTTACGATTACTGAGATTTTATAGATACATTTATGAGTTATTTATTTTACATACGTTTTACTTGTGGTTATAAAAAATGTTAAAATTTATATTAAAGGTTATATTAAATGTTAATATATGACTCGTTAAAAATCAGAGTTCTCTTTTTTATAATTCAGAGTAATTATTGGAAATCGGAAATCTTATTGTCACTTTCATTGACTATTATGAAACAGCTTCTACTGCTGCATGAATTCGAGCGATCGACAAGTTATGAAGAATTGGAGCGATCGACAAGAATGTAATTTCGTAGAGAAGTCTCGACGGAATCGAGAAGTGTCGGATTTTGTTGCAACGCCTATTGTCGGGGAGCGCTTTCGTCTAGCAGGCAAAAAACCGACGGTTTAATAATTAATGTTCGACCGGTAAATGGCACCCGGGGGAACGGCTCGCGATGAAATAATAAACAGGGCGCGAGAGCGTGCACGGTATTTACTTTGATCTCGGCTCTGCGTTTCGACGTTCCCGGCAGATTCTCATCCGACGTGCGTCCGCGTGTCGGAACGGCTGCGGAGACACGGTGCAACCTCGGCGATCATTTCGTCGGCAAGTGGAATAAATCGCGAATTAGACCCGGCCGACGAAACCGACGTTTCGCTCGTTCGCTTCTCCGCGCCGACGTTTTCCATTTTCTCGCGCCAACGTTCGTTTTTGCTTCGAAACGCTCGTTCCCCGCCGCTTTGTCCTCGATGAATGGCACACGGCAACGAACACGCCCCCCGCGTTTAGTATAGTGTTACGATCGAGTGTCCCGCGGACGATGATTTATCCGCCGCTTTTTGACCGGGTTCCAAACATCCATCCCCGATCCGCGGCGACGTTACATGTTTCTTTAATTCCGATCCTCGAGTCATCCTTCTTCGTTAACAGCTAAATTTATTTGCCGAGATAAACACGAGGTTCGCCGTCGAGAGAGACCGTGTTTTGTCGTGCCGTGAAAGCAGCACCGGGAGCTTGTTGCGAGAGTTTGTGCAACGGGGACGCGGAAAGCAGCGCTTTGCTATTAGCGCACGGACCGATTAAACATTCCCACCCTTTGACGCACTATTTATGTTGCGAACTCCCGACGGAAATACATTTTCCGATCGCTGATGGAATTCAGGCATTTTTTTTCAGCTGTTTGGTACGGAATAGATTTAGATCTCTGACATTTGTCTGTAATGTGTCTTTTATCGCTGCCATTTTGTGGAGTAATTGATTGACTATTGGTTATTTGAAAGTTCACAGTTTTATTAAACACTAGGTTTACGAAATACTTGTTATAAATGACCGGTTACTAATTCTTTTATTTAAGATTATTCAGACTATGAGCAATTTATTTCATATATCTGTTACTTACGTCAAATATTAAAAGGACGCTGGCTAAAGGTCAGAATTATTATTCTTATGAATCAGAAATCCTATTATTACTTTAACAAATTACTATGAAACTGCTCCCAGTGTATATAACTAGTCTCATGCGACACAACTTCGCACAAAACTCAGTATTTCCTAAGAACCAATATCTATTATAAAATCTCGTATTATAAAAGAATTATCTACTCATTATCTACTCATTATTTACTCATTAACATTTCCTAAATTCCACTGCGAGCAACATCTTTATCTTCGTCGAAACAATAAGAAATTCAAGTATCACTCTCAGTGCCCGATTCGATCGTATTTCAGTCGATGCAAACCGAAATGTCAGCGTTTTGTTCGCCGTCTGACACGGAACAGCTGAGTCTACTTCCTGGTGAGTTATACATGTTTCATGGGCAATATTTTTATTTCGATCGGCAAAAATGAAGAATCGTGGTATTAATAATATCGTACACGTTCCGAGTCTCGAATGATCGATTCTACATTTTAATATTCCATGTGTTTGTCGTGAGCAATGTTTTCATCGTGATCGATACACGTTCAAGGATTCACGTATTAATATCTTGCGCGTTGTCTGACTTGAATGCTTGAATCTACTTCTTAATGTTTCATAGTGTGCATGACGTGTGCATTATTGCCAGTCGATGCAGTGGGAACTTGAAGAACAATGTTCTTATCCTTGTCTGTGAAGAATGACTGAATCTACTTGCTGCAATATTAATGGAATTTTCTAAGTTGTAATTTTAATATCGTGTGGAACGATATAATTTTATTGAAAGATATATATTTATATATAATTTTAATATCTGTGTAGAATTACTGAATTTACTTCCTGTAATATTATACGAATTTTTTATGTAGTAATTTTAATATCGCGGGGACTGATACAATTTTATTTAAAGATATTTATATAATTTTAATATCTGTGTGGAACGACTGAATCTACTTGCTGTAATATCCCACGAATTTTCCACGTATTTTCCTATTGATATCGTCGGTAGTATTTAACGCAACGAAGCAACGAAGGCAGTAACCACAGCCAATAATCGCGAAGATACGGTGTACGTCCAATGGACAAATAGCGGACCCAATAGTGGGCATTGTACTTGGGAGCATTATACTACACCTGACACCCACACCAGAAGTTCAGATATCAACGCCGGGAACCGGGCAACACCAGAAACAATTGTCTCGTTGCCAAAGTAGAATCGGTCGTTCTGGTCGGACAACGGTATATATCGCGTTCGATCCGTCAGTGTCTCTATTCAGAACGCCGCGGCTGCTTTCTTCCGTTGTCTCTCGAAAACAATTACCACCTGTCCAAACTCATTCAACGTCTTCTGATAAATTGAGCCACCAGCGAAAAAAAACTCTTCGAATACGTTCAACACCTTGAACGCTGTAACATTAATATTCCTCACGGACGTAAAACTACACGGAATATATTATCAGCAGAGATTGTAGTTTAAAAGCAGGATTTAAATAATTTCACGCCGATGGAAATGTCTGCAGAAAATGTTACCTCCGGGATACTCGTTTCAAGACGATCCTTCTATTTCGTTGTAAAAATCAATTCGGCTGTTTTCACGATTCTGCGAGGGTATTTGCCTCGGATGCATCTTGATTATTGACGTTCTAGCGGAGAACGGCTGGCAGTGCGGCCCGTTAAAAATTGCAAAAATCGCCGTTGTAACGCGAAGTCGGACGGACGGAATCGCAAGCGTGTCGAGAGGAAACCGTGTTTCCGTTTCGAAATATTTTCGCGCGAACAGACAACCGGGGGGCGGCCAACGGAGCGTTGCCTCTGACATAGCGTTGCTCTCAACGGGAGCGAAATTAAAAGCAGGGGGTAAATAAGTGCGTTCCGCGGAAAAGCATCGGCGCCTCTTTTATTTTTAATTGCTCGCGTACGCGCTGCCTCTATTTTCTCTCATTCTGCCTCTCTTCGTTTAACCTCTCTCTCTCTCTCACTCTGTCTCTCTCTGTCTCTCTCTCTCTCTCTGCGCGTTACAGGGCAAACAAAGCCTCTGTTTGTACCCTCCATAGAATACCGTGGCCCGCATTGTCCTCCGCGTTCGCATAATCGCATCAGCCAGCAGCTTCGCTGTCGACTTCGCGTAACTCGACGACGACTCATTGACGCCGTCGCGCACGAGAGATCGCCGTCGCTCGCCCCACCCGAGAACAGGGGAAACGCGTCGAAACGACGAACGACCGCGTAAGATTGAATCGCGTAAAACATTTAGAGCGATTGTTCCCGCGGACGTTCGCGCAATTTCCGGTTCGCCCGCCGATCGAATTCCCAGAACTCGCGGAGAGCCCCGGTATCTTGATAATGGGTTTCGATGGCAGAGAATTCGCAACGGGAAAAAGTCCCGCGTTGGCGCACCATGGCGTCCGCGATTTAATTGCGTGCCGTTTCGTTAATGGAGAGAAAACTGCGGGCGACAGGAATCGCCGCCTGCACTCGTTCTATTAACTTTTTCGGGTCTCTTGACTGCGCGCGCTTTCTCTCTCTCTCTCTCGATCTTTCTCTCTCTCTCTCGCTCTATTTTATTTAGTGTCTCCCGGCGAATATTATTTCCTAAGTTTTCAGCCGGCGGACACGATGCTCGAGTGCTTTTAGAACACGCCGCCGTGTTTTGACCGACTGCGCCAATGTTTATGCGTTAATTCTTTTTCTTTCGCCACGAGTTTTGCCTTTCGCCGCGCAGCTCGCGGTGCTCCCTTTTGTTAATCTGCATTTCGCGCTCCTCCCCGTCTTCGTTTCGGTATTGTTTTCGCTGCGCGATGCTTGTTCCACAATTTCGCCGTCTCACGCGCGACTTTATTTCATCGTTGTTCGACTATTCAATATTAAATAAGATATTTTTATCGGAGTTTCAGCAGCTTGATAAATTGCGCAAAATCGCGAGCTATTCGTCGATTCCTCACGGATATTTCTTGCGGGCATATCGATCCCTCAGGCGGCAAATAAATTAATTGAAATCGGTATTAAGAATAAAATTAAATAAAATCGATATTAAGAATAAAATTAAATAAAATCGTTATTAAGAATGAAATGAAATAAAACCGATATTAAGAGTAAAATAAAATAAAATTGATATTAAGAATATAATTAAATAAAATCGATATTACGAATAAAATTAGATAAAATCGATATTAAGAATATAATTAAATAAAATCGATATTACGAATAAAATTAAATAAAATCGACATTAATAATTAAATTAGATAAAATCGATATTAAAAATAAAAGATAAATAAAATCGATATTAAAAATAAAACAAAATAAGTTCCCTCTGTTATTATATGTATTATATATTATATTGAAATTTCAGAAAAGTGATAGACTCGATGAAGCGTCTGTACGCGGTGCCGTCGGAGAAGCTGCGCGTTTGGTCCGCCTGGCTGACAAAAATCGGAGAAATGACGTCCGAGTGGCAGCAGTGGTTACGCTCGCACATCGATCTGGCCATAAGGATCGCGGAGCGATTGGAGGAGGCCAGAGAGGTCCTCAGGAAGTCGAAGACGGTGAGTTCTGTTTCGTGTAACGACCGGCGCAGCATTCATTCCCAGATATTTATGTGGAGCCGTGGGGGTGGAGGCTGCGCAAAAGATTAATGCTATTATAAAAGGCCTGAGAGAAATTACTGGCCGGCGAGGACGTAAATCCTTGTCGGCCGATTCCGTGCGCGCGAATGGTACAAGCTGTAAAAATAATCCGGCACTATATTTAAGAGACCCGAACCGTTTCCTGCTCTCCGAAATCCGCGGAAGACGCGATAACACGTATCGGCGAGCTTCGCGAAGGTATCCCCGGCGTTCGTCGGTTTCGACCGCCGTTAAATCGGTGGATCACTGGATTGGGAGATGTATCGGCCGTTTAAATTTTACTTCGACCAGCAGTCGACTTTCGTCGACCTAATTTGGCGGTCGAACGACGCCGATACGTTCGCGTAACGACGCATTGTAAGGACGCTCTCGCACGGTAATGGGCGCCGATCGTCGATCGGCATCGAATATATATATTATTGCCGGGACGATTTCTGTCGAGCATCGGCGCCTCCATTTATCATGGAATCGAGCGGCGGCCGATCCGCGAGCGGCTGGGTATCGTTTTCCAATCGTTTTCGCGCTGCTTTCGAGAGATAACGGCCCTCGGAAGAGGGAGAGTCAAGACTCGCGGCGCGGAGCGGAGGAGAGCGGAGCGGAGGAGAGCGGAGCGGCACGCGCGCGGGTCCTTTTGACAAAGGCTCGCTAACAATGCGCGCTGCGATACGCGCCACGGCGCACCGTAAATATCTTACAGTCGTAAAAGCACGTCTGAATGGAACGTCGACGCGACGCGAGCGGAGTGCTCGTTCCGTCGACGACGACGACGACGACGACGACGAAGCAGACGGTTTCCACGGCGAATCACGAGTTCACCAGCGTCGCTCGCATTGAAGCGGCCTGCCTGACGAGACGACAATCGTGTACGCGAGCAGGAATCGCGCGACTACAGTCGGAATTGACATAATGCAGCCACGCACGCTGCGAAATTCGACGGCCAGATAGTCGGTTCCGTTTCGAGGGCAACGAAGATTGGTACTTTCGCGCGAGATCCTGCAACTGGCGGCGTACGCCTCTTCAATTTCTCCTGGCGGCCGTCTTTATGGGACACTGAGCCACCACGATACGGGAAATTGAGTCGTTTATTCATTGTTTTAGCTGGATTCTCTTATAATTTAATTCCTTTTCTTAGTTGAGGAGATTTAATTTTGGCAGATTTTTGGAGATTCTTTAATTAACGATTTTAGGGAATTTTTTTAACGAAAACCGATGATTCCTATAATTTGAAATGTTCAGAGCTTGTTTGAAAAGCTTCAGAGAGTTCAGAAGAATTTTTTATTCCAGACAGTTTTGCCTGTAATAAAAAATACAAAGCAGTTTTTGCAGACTCTGTCAGACTCCTTCCATTGCCAATCAGTCCAAGTCAGTCCAAGGTTGACTTTGGGAATTTTTCAAGACGAAGCTGGTAGACATAATAATTCGGTATCCTCTGAGAGTGTTTAAAAATCTTCAGAGAGTTCAAAGAAATTCTTTATTTGCGGCAATCTCAACCGTAACAGAAAATACAAGGTAATTTACACAGACACTTTGAGACTCCTTCCATTGTCACTTTAACGCTTGAAGGATGCCTTTATGAATTTTTTAAAGGGCTGCCTGATGAACGCAATAATTCAGTATCCCCTGAGATTATTTATCAATCTTCAGAGAGTTCAAAGAAATTTTCCATTCGCTGCAATCATGGCCGTACCAAAGTTTGCGAGACTCCTTCCATTGTCGCTTTAACAAACCGAAGAACGGCTTTGGGAACATTTTGGAACGGAGAACACTGTAAGCTCGTTCCGCGATCTGCCGAGAATCCGGCAACATCTTTTATCCGAAGAAATCCGGATTGTCTCCGAAGTTATGACGAGAGCTTTGTACACAGCGCTGTCTAAACGAAGACGCGCAACCGGCGGATTTCATTTTCCGCGGAAGAGTTCCGAAGAAGATCAGCCGCCCGCCTCGGCATCACCCTAACCGGATTCCGTGGGAAAATGAATTTTAAAGAAGGCTTCCCCGCGCCGGAACGTCCCAAATTGACACTGTTTCCCTCGTAGTTCCCTCGAAGCAGATCTCGCAGAATTTCTTCCGCTTTTCGCGGAGAAGTTAATCCGTCCGGACAGTGTCCGCCGCTTAATTCGACGCGAGCGCGGCTGCCCTCGAAGCGGGAGAGTCCCGAGGCGCATAATTTACGCCGGTGTTCTTCGAACCCGTCCGGCGAACCTTGAACGTCGCGCGGAAACCGTGTTTCGCAATCCTTCGATCGCGCGGGCCGGACACCTGTGCCGCGTGGCCGCGTTACTTTTCCGTCCGGCCGGAAGATTTATGCTCGGCCGGCGCAGCTCGTCCGCGGTGACGAGGGAAACGGTTTAAATCTCTGTCTGGCGCGGGCCAATGAGTGAGTTACCACGCCGCAAGCGAGAGAACGGAGACAGGGGTGGGAAACACGCGCCGCCCACGCGCTCTCGTCTCTTTACTTGGTCTCGCGAAGGTCGGCCTTCAAACGGAAGATTAATCGAGCGACCGCAATATATTTAGTCGCGGTCGTCCAGCCGGTTCGCGTTTAATAAAAGAAAGCCCGGCGACGTCACCGTGTATCGACGCTCTGACGATTCGGAGACAACAAACGGTGAGAGCGCGCAGTAGTCGAGGCAGTTTGAAGAATTCAGTGACGAGTTGTTGCAACTTTCGAACCAGAGGAACCTTCGTTAACCCTTTCGATACGAGCGCTCTGTCCGCTATGATATTCTTGCTGCACGAGGCGCCGAAAATTCGCACCATTATACGAAGATTGTCCGGAGCGTTCAATAAAAACTCTGCCTCAAAAAACAGTGTTTTTTTTTTAAATAAAAAATGTTGCTTCCAGCTTCAATATTAAGAGATATAAAATTCTATTATTCATATGGGCACCGGATATATCCGGCACACGGCCATACCGGTCGTCCCATGGACGCCGGATATATTCGGCACTCCTATCGAAAGGGTTAAGAAGGGTTAAAATAATTAAATAATAGTATTTCTCAGCTACTGTTAATTAAATATTTTTTCGTCATCTGTCACTGAATTCCTCAAGTAACTACCATGAAACGGTCAACGCTTAAACTTTCGTCGTCGACGATTCCGTCAGCGTCGAAAAATAAACAACGTTTAATAAAATCAAAGCAATTATCCACGCCCTTCTCTAAACTCTCGCGAGCGAACGGAAAACGCGGGGGCGGGGCTCCACGATGCGTTCACGGAGACGCACGAAACACCGTCGAAGAAACTTTCTTATAATATTCCGATTCCGGGTAGCGATTCCCATCTTCCACCGGACCATTTCCAGAATTGCTCGGAAACGGGGTTCAGCTTCTGCCGCGCGCAAAGTGGCCGAGCTTCCTGCGCGAATTTCTCGACCGTACGATATAATGCTCTCCCGTATCGACGCTATTCGAACCCTCGGCTTTCGTATTTTTCGTTTCGAGGGAAAACTTTCGGGGAATCGGCTTTCGGCGATTTTTGTCGGCGCTTATTGTTCTGCGACAATCATTAATGGACATTAAATTTTATTTTTTTTTTAATTTTTATGTCTGCGAGATTGCAGGCTTCCCCCTCGCAATTATTTCTTAAATAAATTGATAATTTTTCAGTCATAATAATTATATTATAAATTATAAAAATATCTACACAGAGCTTTTATTTCTAGCTCATTTCATTTGAATTTTCCATTATTCAGTTTTGAAGATATATTATATTATAAATTCATATATCTGTGTCCAAAAGAAAAGATGGCTATTGGGTTAATTGTTAAATCAGCCTTCCATACGTATACAGATTTAGTTGACGCGGAGACCGCGGTGGGTTAAACCTAGCGATCCCGGTGCCGGTTAGGAAATTGCGCGTCGCTCGATGTCGTCGCGTTGCCCGCGGCGTTCACGGACGTTGCAGCGTTAACAGCCGGCTCTATTTTTTAATGCGCAAAGCGAAACCCGATATCGGCGTGTGAGCGAGTCTCGAATTATCTCGCAAGATTATCTGTAAATTTCGTCTATGTTACACGATCTTTAGGAAATTCGATAGTATAGGGTATCGCGGGAATTGCGAGAACCCGAATCCGTTCCGTGATTACGGTGGCCCGTGATCGGCGAGAGGGAGAGAGACGAAAAGAGAGAGTTAGAGAGACGAAAAGAGAGAGTTAGACAGAGATAAAGAGAGAGTTAGTGAGACGAAAAGAGAGAGTTAGACAGAGCTAAAGAGAGAGAGAGAAAGAGAGCGTTAGAGAGAGAGCTAAAGAGAGAGAGAGAGAGCGTTAGAGAGAGCTAAAGAGAGAGAGAGAGAAAGAGAGCGTTAGAGAGAGCTAAAGAGAGAGATAAAGAGATAGTTAGACAGAGCTAAAGAGAGGGTTAAACACAGCTAGAGAGAGTTGGAGAGAGTGAGAGAGAGAGAGAGAGAGAGACTGTGTGTTCGCCAGAAAATTTTAAACGTCGCCGGGACAGATTTATGCACTGGCAGCGACGGCTGCGGGCTCACGTTCCTCCGGTCCCACGGCAGATAAGGGGCGCAAATTTAATTTTAATTTTAATATGCATTATTCGGGTGCAGCGCTGTTTGCGCCAGCCAAACTCACGGGGACGTTTCGGCATGGAATTGAGTTTCGACGAGACGAGACCCCCAAGCCAAGAGATACCCTTCTTTTCCGACCGACGTGGCTCCTCCATGCGCTACCTATGTTTCCTCCTCTCAAATGCGCGCATTATACGACAAACAGCCCTCGAAAGAAAACAGAACCTTCTTCGCTGTGGAACAAGAGTCGCGCTCGATCTTTTCGAGTACATTTTAACGACTTCGTTAGGCTGTCCTTCGTGGCCGTAGAAATATTACTCGGTTTGTAATGTAGGGTCATCGGGGCGTTTGTTGAATGCCATTGAGGTTCTACGATTTTTTTCTTCGACGGAAAAATTTTCTGTAAGTAAGTTCGTTTTTTTAATGAGTTTCTTATTTCACTGTTTTATTGGATTTAGTTTTGTATATATTTTGTTTGCATAGAATTTAATAGTATTCAGAGTGCATTACTTTTAAAAGATTTGGACCTAGAGATTCTGTCTATTGAATAATATAAATAGGGGATGGAGACTTTATTCTTATTTCAATATCATTGAATTCTAGAATATAAATTAATATAATATAAATCATATAATATAGGAATTCAGTCCTTTAATAAAACATAACCAAATTATTGAATTCTGTTAATAGTATCACTATCTCGTACTTCAACTACTCATTTCTCCATAAAAATTCGAGTACACCCACAACAAAAAATACATCCCTCGTTCGCCTCCTCAACGAAATCTCCGACAAATAATCTGCTCTCCTAAAACAAGACGCCCCCGCAGCTCCAAAAAAAATCCTCACCATAAAGAATAAAAGAACGCGGCACGGCAACCCCGAAAAACCGGAGTACCCAATTTATCAGGGACATTCTTCGGGAACCAATTTCCCGGGAGCTCGCCGAAATTATGTGGCAAACGAGCAACGAGCGAACGGCATCCGGCGGCGGGGCTCGCAGGCTCCTTAAATCTGAGGAGTTTTCAAATTCCGTATTATCTGGCGGAGAGACCGCCGGGGACCGACATAATTTCGGGTATCAGAAGGGACGACAAGGGTCGGCGTCCGTCGGTGGCACATGATTTCGCGCGGTCCGATTACTTCGGTGCTCGGGGCGAAAAAAAAATGGCAGCGGAGAAAAAAAAAAGAAAAGCGGGACACAGTTCAAAGGGGTTCGTCTTTCGTTTTCGCAGGCGGCCAGAGATAAGCTCCGGAAGCCCGTCAAGAAGGAGAAGAAGAAGGAGGAGGAGGAGGAGGATGAGGAGAAGGAGGAAGCAGAGTCGCAGTCCGTCGAGGAGGAGGCCGCCGATGCCGGAGGTGAGAGGCGAATAATTTCATCGAAACCCACTCTTGCCCGACGACACCGGCCGTCCCGTTTGTTCTCGACGACGTGACGTAAACCGTGGGAGCGCCGGTACTCGAGAAAGAGAGAGAGAGAGAGGGAGAGGGGCAATAACAAAACAGTAATTCCGGTAGAAGCCGCGCGCTATAGCACTTATCGCGAGATAAATCTGAAGGTATGGGTATTGTCCTCGCGCTCGCGCGCGGTATCACGTACTGCTTTTACGTTGCCCTAAACAGATTTTATGGGATCACGGGAGAGAGAGATACCGAGAGCCCGTTAAGCCGCGGAAAAAAGGGGAGATGCCGCCCGCGACTTCTTATCTCCGCGTTCGCGCCCATATTTAATAACTAATTCCTCCGTCCCCTCCGCGCTCGCGCGCGTTATTACACGCGAAATCCCGAGCCGCGATAAACTGATGCTATACGGGACCGAGAAACTTTTCGTTTGTTCCGACCGCTGTTTTCTGTGAACGGGTGACGGCGAGATCATACCTTTATCGCGCGGAGGGTCCCGGGAGCAGTGCGATTTAATTGAGTACGGTGGAGGGTCGGCCGAATTAACACGCGCCTTTAATTCCGCTGCGTATCTTATGGGATTGCCGGGAAGTTCGTTACGCTGGTAATTTACTGTCCACCGAGTTTCAGTGAAAAGTTCGGATCTATAACATTTACGATCATAAATTGAATGTCGAGAATAAATTGAATTCTTTAACGCGTTGACGACGGCTTGATCCACCGGTGGGTCGTACGTGTCAGATCGGTGGGCTGCGTACATTTATTTATTTTGCTTGCATTTCACAAAATAGATACTACAAAATAGGTTTATGTTATTTTATCTGAATATTATAAACAGATATTCAATGGTAAAAATATAGAGATTCAATATTATGAACTTAACATAATTATTTAATTTTTGCAAATTTCGTGAAAATCGTGAATATCGGCGCTGGCGTGAACGTGTTAATAAACGATCCATTTATTCTACAAGTGGCGAAGTCCGTGTCGAAAACAACTTCCTCCGTGTCTACCGTGAAAACTGCGGCCAGTGCGATCAGCAAGTCCGAGAGTGTGGCCACTAAGGCCAAAAGCGTGACAAGCACGACCGCTTCGAAGCAAAGTGTACAGAAAACGCCGTCTGCAACTGGTACTGCGAAGTCAGGTAATTTGAAATCAACCGCGCAATGACCCTTGCTAAAAAGATAGCGCAATTTCTGTCGAAAGACAAGCAGAGTAGTCTCCGCTTGTCCAAGACCTCCTGAGACGACCAATAAAATAAGTGACGCAAGGAGCAAGGGTTCGCCTAATCGCGTTTCTTGTTCAGCATATAATTCAAATAATAATAAAATAATAATGAAAAGTCTGAAATGAAAACAAAGTGAGAAAGACTAGAGAATGAGACTACAATTGAGCGAGACGATGACGAGAATAGTCAAGTATTGTTCGTCTCCGATACTATTTCTTCCAATAAGAAAATCGCGTTTGCCTTACTTCTGCGTTATCATTAAGCAACGAACAATACTCGATATGGCCTCATATAATTCGTACATGCTAGATCAAGAACCCGAAGAGCCCGCCTGGCCCGTTGGAGTGCCGTGGACCCCGGAAGAAGAGGAGGAGGAGGAAGTCGAAGAAGACGTGTTGGAAGTTAGCCTCGATAACCTATACAACTTCTTCGATATTACACTTAATACTATGGTGTTCAACTTCCGTGGCTGTGTGTCGGTTGTTGCTCAACGGGGAAAGTTTTTCTTGCAGAAGCTGCCGATACCGAGGAACGAGGCCGAGATGAGGGAGTACCTGAAGAGGTTCAAGAGCGAGGCGGTGCTTTACAGATCCTATTACAAGCACTGGAGGGAGACGGCGGATCAGGTAATGTAAAATCCTGTTGACTGGCGTTCGCGAGACGCCATGAGATTCTCTGTGTCGGCAGACGATGAGCGAAGTTGGCGGGAGACTGGTGATGGCGACGTTCCTGGTGCAAGGCAAAAGGGAGAAGGCGATGGAGAGGATCGCTAAAGCGCGGGCGAAGGAAGAGGCTGCTAGACGGCAGCAGGAGAAGGCTGCTAAGCGGCAGAAAGGCAAAGCTGCCAAAAAGAGACTCGCTAAGAAGCCGTCGGTCAGGTCGACCAAGGCTGCCAAGTCCGCGACGTCAACGGGATCCGTGTACGCCACTCCGCCCGAGTCCATGTCGGAGGTGACCGATGACCCGCCCGAAGCGAGCGAGCAAGACGAGTCGGCCGAGGCAGCCGATGACGAGGCGCCCGGACCGGAAGAGACACCTGAGACGCCTGCAAAGTCGAAGAGCGCGGAGACGATCAAGTCGTCCGCGTCGTCGAAAGCTGCGGATTCGAAGGACGCTGCGGAGAAGGAGCCCCAGGTATCGCAAGCTTCAAGTTCCTCGCCTTCTCCCCCAGTGTAGAATAATTTTTCCTCAGCGGCCGCGTTTCTATTGACTTACACCACTGAATTTTCCAGTTTCAATTTCCTCCGTAGAATATTCAGAGCGTCGCGTCCGACCACCTTTGTCGGGCTTCCGCTAGACTCGAGAGCGAATACTCCGGATGCAATATTCCGTGCTCCATTCGGCGCGTAATTTTTTCATCAGTGTCTCCCACTTTATTGACTCTTACCACCGGCACTCCCTGGGCGGGCTCCTTCCGCGGCGCGCACCGCGAAGGAAATTTGCGAGGATTACCCGCGGCTGCGTGCTCCTTTTCCCAGGATGATTTCCAGCACAGTAATCTCTGCCCCGATGTCTTCCTTCCCATCGACTCGCGCCGCCGGACCCTTCGCTTTCAGTTTTCCCTCGGCGATATTCGGGCAGACATCCCCGCCGGAATTTCCTCTTTTATTGGCCCATCTCGCAGCGCGAGATCCCCGAAAATCCGTGAAAAAATTCTCTCGCGACGATATCGATATCCGGTTCGATTTCGCGACTCGATAAGCCCGCGCGCGTCGTCGTCGTCGTCGTCGTCCACTGCGTAATTCGATCCCCGACAAGTTTTTTTGCGGACACGTTCGAGCGCCATTAGGCCCGACGGGGAACACCGGCGGCGAATGGAGACGTAACGTCGGGGATCGAGGGTTTTTCGTCGCCCCGCGCGCGGAATACGTCCGCTCTCTTCGGCCGGCCGTTCCGGAATGGAGGTCGCGTCCCGGCGAGTTACGGGACCGTGGCGGCGTGTTTTCGGAAGACTTTTTATCGCCGCTGCTCGACAAATATATTTCCGATACCCGGATAAAGCGCGTCCCCCCTTTATCAAATTCCCTCCGCCACGTTCTCGTTGTCCGGCCCGTGCAGACGCGGCCCCGATACCGCGTACTCGTCTCGCGTTAGTTACGACGGGAAGCGGAGACGCTCGTATAATCGACGCCGCCCCGGCTAATCCGTGCAATTAAACGTTCTATCGCGGCGAGGCGGACCGTTTAATAAATCGAGTCACCCGATCGCCGGCGGCGGTATCGATACGGTTTTAAACGCCGCAACGAATATCGGATCGGCCTCCCATATTTTCTCGAAATTCTTCCAGCCTTAACCCTTCTATCCAGAGAAACGACAACGGCGTTCCGGCGACATACGCTCGCGTCGATATTTTTGTGTCGACGCCTTTTATTTTTAGGAATTTTTACACGCTCTGCGGCGTATTGTTCCATATTTATATACAATTTACCAGAGAAGAAGACGCCGAATTGTTAACATTAATCTAGATTTTTTTACTAAATTTTTCCAATATTACAAATAATTAATACTACAGTAATTAACCCTTTACTGTACATTGACGAGTACGTGAAGGAAATTACTAGTAATAAATAATCAAGTATGGACGTTATTTTGTTCTTTAAAATTGGAATAAAATTCTAATCCCTTGGAATATACAATAATGTTCTGTACCTTCCAAAAAATTGTGCCAATTGATACATTCCTGATCAAAGTGATTGCGGAGTATATTGTACGTCAAGGGGTTAATACTAAAGCAGTTAATAAATTAAAAATTACTACACCAGGGTGAATATACACCGAACAATGCGCGCCACAAAAGGGTGCTAATCTCTCATTTCGATAATTAAAAAGCCAGCGCCGATAAACGGTTCGGCCATCTCGCAATGATTCCGATCGATCCATCATCGTCATTAAGAACGATTTAACTCTCGGCTGGCGCGTCTTCGCGGCGAGGAACGATGTAACGATTGACCGATACCGAGAGAACTGAAGATTAATGAACGATGATCGCCGGGAAGCCGGGAGAAGAATGGCCGCGTGATTCCGCGGGATTCAATCGGGGCTCGCGACGATTGATCCGATCCGCGGAACCAATGATCCGTGGCCGAACGCAGCGAACCGTTCGTTTATTTACGTCTTCGGTTCTTTTGTTGCCAGCGCCGCGGGCGCCGTGCATTTTTACCTCGCGGCGTAACGAGGGCGGAGAAGGGGAGGCTCCGTTTCTTTCTCCGCTCGCAATTAAGCGATCCGTTCATTCGATTAACCGTTCTGATTTTCCTACTTACCATCGGCAACTATCTTCTCACTCCAGCAAGCGCTGTTCGCTTTATTCCCCTTCTCGCTCGGTCCGCCGATAAATCTTCGCCGTCGCCGTAAAGAGAATTTTACACTCCTTACAAATCGATCCGAGACTATTTTATTTCTTCTTCGAACGCGTTTTATTTCCCGTTCTTATCGCGGTAATTAAACCGCCGGTCCGCCACTTTCCCGGATAACGAAACGTCTCGATTTCAACCCCCGCGGACACCTTCGACTTAAACGACCGCCGAGTCGCGGGAAAAAATCGCAGATCGATATTTTTCGTCTCGTTGGAAAGAGGAGACTTTGAGCTTTAAAATCAGTGCAGTTTTATCTAGCGAAAAAATTTGTTGTCCCTTTCACCGGTCTGAGAAGTTTAATCTTAAAATTCTGGCTCGATGTAAAAAATAATACTATGAATAACGAAACTCTGTCATGTTAAAATAATTACACTCTTTTCAAAGGGTAGACTTTCAGCTTTAAATTAAGCACCGAGCGGTCGCGACAAGACCATTTACAACAAAGTTACAGCGCTTGGAAAGTTGCCCCGTCGTGTTGCCGTTCTTATCGCAGTAATTTCATTCTCACGCATTCGTGAATTATGTAGATCTGTTCTCTGTAATAAATCTTTTATTTTACACAGAAAAAATGCTGTAAAAATTTCTAGGTACATATCATCGTATTTAATGTTACAGCGCGACGAAGCGTTGGACGTGGACGATCTGTTCCGAGACTGTGCCCGATCCTGCGAGCCGATACCTTATCACTTCTACCTGCGATGCGAGCCGGACGTCGAATTAGGCGACGTGGAGGACGAAGCCGACGAGATTCTCGAAGTCGACCTGACCCGCGAAAAAATGCTCGGTACTCTGAGACGCGTGTGGTACAATCTAGCGGAGAAACCGTGCAAAGGTGGCAAGCCGTGGATCTAGGTAACTCGACGGGATAAATAATCCAATTCCGGGTAAACAAATTCTGCTGGAATGGGTCGGCGAATCGGACGGGGCTCCATGAAACTTGCACGGAACGAGATTGAACCGGAACACGGCCGTGAATTAGGTGGAAGGTAATTGCCGAATATTTCGAACGAAACGGCGCGCACGGTTTTAACTATGGATACGGGGGACGCGGTGAAAATAACTAACGATCATCGTATTAAAGGCTAATAAACCGATACCGGCGCCGCCGGTAAATGTTTGTTGTGCCACGCGATAATAATGCGGCTATAGTTTGCTCGTTGCATGGTCGTCGATATCGATGGGGGGTAGGGGGGCAAAAGGCCGAATAAGGAGATCGCGTAGCTGCCTTGTTCGGGGGGGGGGGGGGGGGGGGGTTTTGATGAAAACCCCCGGGTATCATAGCGGCCTGTAATAAAGCCGACGATAATGACTTTATTACACGCCGGAGCGAGTACATAAAGAACGGAATTGCATTACGTTGCAGCGGGACGAGTGCACGGTCGCATGGTAATTAAAGCACACAGCGAAGTCGGAGATCCAGGATCCTCTTTGACTCGGGCAGCCGGCGGCCGATTGGGAACGGATTTTGCTGCTGGCTCGGGCCTCGTTTCGCATTTCATTTCGACGATATAAGTCGTTGACACGTTCTTCTAACTTTAGGTACATTTCAGGTTACTCTATGACAAATTGGGTTAAAGAAATAATATTAACTTTATTCTTAAAATCAGTGATATATTTCAGCAGAAAACGGTGACACGAGGAGAGACGTGAAACCTAAGACAAACCTGATGCAATCTTGACGTAATTTTACAGGAAATAAAGATGAATGTAATATAAAATTTATGGACAATCTTAGTAAGTGAAGGTCTTGTTAAAATATAGAAATAGTAATAATTTAGGAATCAAGTAACCGCTTCGAGCGAGGAAACAATCGTGGCCCATTCATAATTATTAAAACCTGATACAAAATTTTAACCCTTAAATTCTGATATAATATTTTAACCCTTTAATTCTGATATAATATTTTAAGTCTCAAAATCTGCTATAATGTACAGGAAATATCGTCGCAGAAACGTGTTATTAAAATATAGAAATAGCATCGTAGGACGTTGAATAAGGGAGAAGCCGGTTGCAGGACGACGGAATAAGCCCGTGGCAAACTGCGAACGCCGATGAGAATTCGAGCCGGGATGTATCAATTCGACGGAGAAATTGATTCCGCTTCTCGGGGATGTTCTCGGTAAAGTTTAATGAGAGATACCCGAGGAAGATTTCAGGTTGGTCGGTCGTTTCGCGGCTCTGTTAAATTTTACGATCACTCGGAGAGGCCGTGCTCTCCGGTGATGCTCTCTGCCAGGCTACGGCAATACGAGCGACCGACCGGCGAAGCGTCGCGGCGTCGGCCCGAGCCGGGAGTCTCTCTCGCGAGACAGCCAATTCTCGCGCCGCGTTTTCGGTTACGAGTGGCAACCACGCGATGGCGGGAGTCGTCGTAAAAACCGGAATAGGGATCCGGTAAAACTACGGAGGACGGGCCGCGATCCATTTTTCACGGGTGCAACGGCTGCGCGGCGACCTGCCCGCGCCTCCCGACGCCCGTCCCGTCTGACGACAGGTATCTCTCCCAAGCTAACTCTGTCCCCCCCCCCCCCCTCTCTGCTGCGACACCGCCGTGTGCCGGTTCTCCCCGTAATATCTGCGTTCGACATCAAAGACGATGTGCCTTCTGTCGGCTGTCGTCTGACAGAGCCGACATTGGTTTTGCCAAGGCATCAACAGCTTATTACGTAACATCAAAGCTCGGCTCGATATTTGACAATGTCGAGCAAACCTCGCGAACGTAATTTTCCCACCCGGGAGCTACTCCGCCTCTCCCCCTCCCCCAGCCCCTGATTTCAGCGGTTTCCGCCGACAGGTTCCCCTTTGTTCGCCGCGCCGTCGCGGCCAATTCTTTAAACCCGTCGTAATCGCTCACGGTCTCGGCGGTGTCTGATTTGCGGCGGTTCTATCTACTTGCTGGTTAACTCGACTGGAAACTGCTGTCGCGATTTTATAAGTTCCGGTGAATTTTATTCGTTGCTTTTGGTCCTATACTAATCGCTGGAGGTTTTTGGTACTTTTTAATGTGAAGTTGATTTATCTATTTGTTGCCTGAATAGTTCATTAATTAATTTGACAATTATATAAGTTTGTACGATTATTTTAATCTTTTTCTTAATTGGGCAGGCATGTTTGGTGAGTTAGGAGAATATTTCGAAGATGTCTGACTTATGGAAGACTTATCTACTTGCCGAGTAAGAGGTTGAAGAATTGCTCTAAAAATTGTCTACGTAACTTTTACATAGCGTTCACAAAAATTGTGTTATATATATTTTTATTAGGGACTTTCTAGTGATGTCTGATCAATCCTGGACCAATCTACTGCTCTCTGTTCACAGCTAGAAAAATATTTACGCCAACGTGTTTCCACTTGAGAATTTTAATAAAAAGATTAAAGCAACTCCTCGGTTATGTCTGACCAATCGTCTATCCCTCTACTAGCATTTACGAGGTCGACTTTAATAACAGGAATAACTGTCCGCGGATACTCAATAATAGTTCGCCGTCCAGGTCTCGCGGCGCACGTTAAACCTTATATAATAGCTACTAAAAAATGATTAATAGAGGGGAATTCGAAGTCGGGAGTCGAAGGCAAACCCGGTTCGCTTTTTCGTAGCTAGACGATCCTCTCGGCTCAAAGAACGATCTCCTCCTCCACCTCCTCCTCAGTTTCACGTGCCATTAATTTTAATGACTATTGCGTCCCGCGTGTGTGATCAACGTTTTACGAGGCCGCTCCGTCGGAGCGTAATTTTTAACACAAATTCCCCGAACGGATTTTGAAGGGGCGCTAGACGCGGCCCCGGCCGGGAGGAAAGAACTGCAACCAAAAGCTCCGGGGGGAGGTAATAAACTACAGACGGGTTCTGTTTACTCGTCAGAATATTACGCGACAGGGGCCGCGCCCGCCCGAGGAACTTCGTTCTGCCTCCTTTGGCGAACTCGTTAACTTCGGCGAATCAACGACCGGCGATTGTGCCGCCGAACTTCATAAACCATCGACGCGGGACTGCAGTGGTCCTAAAACCTCGAGAGGACACAAAGGGAGAGCACGTCGAAGCGTTTGGAAAGCTAAATAGACGGATTCCCAGAGGATTTGTGAGTTTAGGAAGACGCTGGTTCAAGGTATTTGATTCTCGAGCGACGACGTTGTAAAAAATTCAACAGCGATCGTTATAGTGCTGCAGAATAAGAATGACTGAAATTACTTTAAAGTTTAGACTTTGCTCTTTAAATTGAGCACTAGTGCAATGTCTTATGATCATTTTTAACAAAATTGCAGCCATTCGAAGTTCGTCAAATTTCATCGATTTTTGGGCTCAGTCTCAGCTGCAACCTTTATGGCATTTATGATTGAAGTATTCATAAAACGGCGAGAAAAAATCGTAGATCAACTTTTTTGGGCTCGTTGGAAAGGGGATAGTTCAAGCTTTATGAATATATAGGTTTTATTGACGGAAAAAATTTTTCGCGACCGTCAGATGACCGCAAAGTTGACTTTTTCGAAGAGCAAAAGGCTTCTGCAACTTTCTTTCAGAAATTTTTATTTCAAAGCTTTAACAATTCAAATGGTTAATAAATTAATTTTTTAAAATCCTTGAAAGCGTAAGTATCATCCAAAATTGTAAAAAATGTGGGAGGCCGGTATCTCTGAAGCTTGCGATTGTGAAAATCAGTATTCCAAATGCTCGAGATTGCGAAATATTTCAAGAGTTTCAGAAACACAAAGGGACGAAGCGATTTGAAATACAGACTCTGGGTCCGGGTTAGGCGTGTGCGAAGATAATTCTTAATCTGGGAATATTGATCAGACGGATTTTGGGTAGGGGGTCCTGGACTACCTATCGAACGCTCCCTTTCCATAGACAACGGAGTCGCTGTATATTAACCGTATCGGTATGTACTGTATGATTTACACTCTCCAAGAGAGGTAGCGGTTCTGCGTAGGGTTTCACGGTATTTTCTGAGCTCTCTCTCTCTCTCTCTCGCTCTCTCATTCCAATTCGCAGTGATTTATCGCGTCGAACTGCATCGCGCCGCTCTGCCTCCAGAAATCATTTCGGATCGCGGAATCTTCGATTGAGCCTCGATAAGGCTGTTTCCCAGCGAGCTTCCGAAGGAAAATGAAATGTTGCGCGAGCTGATGGAATCGGAAGTTTATATTAACCCAGTTCATGGGCTTTGCGCAGACCGAGCACGCCAAGAGAGAGAAAGAGAGAGAGAGAGAGAGAGAGAGAGAAATGTTCCGCTCGTGATTCGCGACTGCGGAACAGACGCGGCGAGACGTCTTTAAACGGGACCAGATTTCTGTGGACGCACTCGTTCGCCGTTGATTACGCCGGTACTCGGTCCCCCGGTCGTAAGCTGTCCGATTAGAAACAACCGCAGCAACCGGCGCAACTATCCCCGAACAATTAGAAGCAGTAGAATTAACCGGCAACGGTCAGACCCCGTCGAAACTATGTATTTCTGTCGTGCGAGCGCACCAATGCGTGAAACGTTTTGCACCGGCCAGTGGAATTGTTTCCGCGATCAACATGGTCCACTTGGCGGAAGAGTTAACTCGTTGCTTTCATACAATAATTTTCATTCTCAGTTTTCGTTTAATAATTTTCATACACAATTTCCATTCTCAATTTTTATTCTCAGTTTTCATTCTCAGTTTTCATTCTCAGTTTTTACTGCATCTTCCATTTATTTTTTAATATTTACGAGACGAAGATTTATTTTGCGCCGTGATCGAAACTTCATGATCTTCAGAAAGGATCGAAACGATCTTCAGACTATTTCCGGTGTTTCAGGTCGGCGCTAATATGATCTACGCTCGCCGGTGTAGTCGGTGATTTATTGTTTCAATCGCAGGACGAAATACGGAGGAGCAGTTTTGCATCTAGGCTTATCGATCACCGGCCGAGAACAGCTTGGTAGCTGGCTCTCGGAAACAGTGCAAACAGACGGCCATATGTTAGCTGCATTAGCGGGACGCGTGACTTTCGATCCGATTGAAGTATAGGCTGTCGCGAACTGGGCAAATGAATCGATGATCGGAAGATGACGGGGTTGAAATGTCGGCAGACATTTCGAGAGAAATTAGGGGAGGTTTTTGGTAATGTATGGACATGTATTTTCAAACATTTAGAAATGCGAAAGGTTGGTATTTTCAGTGTTTTGGAGATACAGAGTTTTATCAAAATATTTGTGGATGTGAAGGGCTAGTATTTTCAAAGTTTATGGGAACACGAAGGGTTAGAGTTCTTAAAGATTTTAGGGAATACAAAAGGCTAGTATTCTTTTGAGAACATAGAAGGCCGGTATTTCTACGGTTTGAAAAATACAAAGGGCCAGTATTTATAAGGTTTCCTTGCGATTGCAACGGACTATTATTTTCGAGTTTCCTTTGGGAATGCAAAGAGCTAGTATTCCCAAAGGTTTGAGGGAATATAAAGGGCTAGTATTCCCAAAGGTTTGAGGGAATATAAAGGGATAGTATTTCTAAGGTTTGGAGAACACAAAAGGCCAATATTCCTAAGATTCATAAAATACATAGGGCCAGTACTTACAAGATTTCCTTGGGTTTACAAAGGACTATTACTCCTGCGGTTCTTTTAGAAACTCAAAGGGTTAGTGTTGCCAAGTTTTCTGAGAACACAAAAGGCTAGTATTCCCAAAGTCTTGAAAACACAAAGGGTTACTATTCCAAGAGTTTCAAAAATACAAAGGACAATTATTCCCACGGACATCGGTGCCCTTAATACTGAAATCCCACGACCATTGTCTCCTAGACAAAGCCTTTATCTTTACTAACAAATTGTCCGCCGACTCGCGTTAAAATCGTGCTCTCTCTCTGTGGATACGAGACTCAGCGATGCCATTGTTACAGTCTCGGCGAGATCGCGATCCGAAGAATAAAAGGTGAAATTTCAGGCCTCGTAATGGCTCGCGAGGGCGTTAAACCGGCCTGATATCGGCCCGCGCAGAAGTTCCGTCGACTTAAAACGATACGCTCGTTAACCGGTTACGCCGCCGCTGAAATAAATAAGTGCAATTTATTAACATGCCGTGGCCAGAGAGGATCGCACGCGCTCGCTACGTCGAGATATACCGCAAATTCTCTCTCTCTCTCTCTCTCTCTTTTTCTCTCTCGCGTTTCCCCCCTTTACTCTACTACCCTTTCCTCTCCATTCTTTCCTTCACTCCTTTCGCGTCGGGCGCAAGAAAAAAGAAGAACGAAGACGATAACCCCGTTATCTCGTGCTAAACGGGCTGATAGCAATCTGCGTTCAAGCTGCTGGACTTTATTTATCATTCGCGTTCCAACGGACGCGGAATCTACATTGTAATCTCGCGCTGACAATCCCCTCCCCCCTCTCCCCTCCGGCGAAGCGACGATAATACGTCTTGATTGCGTTCGAAGCCCCGGGAATTTAAAAAACCGAGACGAAGCGTAGAACAGACTGCCTGCGAACACAGTAATCTGTTTAATCTCGCTCTGTATATTTATCCTTCTGAAACGATACTCTCCAACGTACGAATTAAATGAGAAAAATAGTGCCTAAAATATTATAGAGATATTTTATAGAATTTTTTGAATGGGAATTAAATGCAATTTAAGGATGACGACGATCGCGTTGCTTTTTAAGTAGGTTTCAAAATTAATGTTTTATTGTGATATATTTCTCAGGCGACACG